>NC_142009.1:259640778-259798855 GCF_049901735.1 Notechis scutatus | reverse complement strand
CTGGATCTCCCGGAGCATATCTAATGGATTCCTGAAGCGAAACTTCATGCAATGTACGGGCTGGGGAGAGATGATATACAAAAGGTCACATACACAAAGATCTAAACATCTCTTTTGTCGGGAAAAGAAAAAAAAGTGGTCAGAAAAACAAGACCTGTAGCTGGTGCAGGTAGTCCTCATCCTACAACAGTTCAAAGTTACAACAGCACTGAAAAAAGTGGCCATTTTCCACACTTACAGTCATTATAGCATCCCCATGGTCACATGAATGAAATTTGGATGCTTGACAACTGACTCATATATATGCCCCAGGGTCATGTGATCATGTCCAGGTCAATTGGAAAGTCAGATTCATTTAACAACCATGTTACTAGCTTAACAACTGCAGTGATTCACTTAGCAACTGTGACAAGAAAGATTGTCAAATAGGGCCAAATTCACTTAACAAATGTTAAGTGTTAGCAACAGAAATTTTGGCCTCAATTGTGGTCGTAAGTCGAGAACTACCTATATTCTGTAGAATTATTCCTAGCCTTATCCTTAGCCTTAAGTGGCACATTATAACTATTCATGCTTTAACCTAATGACGGGTCACGTAGATTAAGTCACAGTGTTTAAGAGATAATTTAACTAATCCACAATTGATTGGTTTGATACAACATGCTAAACCATAAACTCTTTGGGTCACAAACCACAATGCCTGGGCATGCACAATCTGACAAGTCAAAAGTCTAACTCTTCTACATTACATCAGTAATGTGTGGAACCGTAACCTCAATAGCTGATGGGTTTGAAGAAACAAGAGACCTGTCATCTCACAGAGAAAAAACAAGCCCATCAACTATAAAAGAAAGCAGACCCACCACCCAAGATCTGTTCAATTGTCATGAAGGTTATCTAAGAGCAAAGACAGCTCATGGAAAAGTGATAGTTTTCTGTGATTCTCCTCAGTTACTTTCTCCTGTATATTCTTTTAAAAAATGTAAAGCTCAGTTAAGCAACACAGCCATGATCGTACTGGAGGTTCTAGTTTCAGAGAGATACCTGAGGACAGTTTAGCTGCAGTGGTTATTTTGTTCTCTGCAGTTATGCTGGCTTGGGCCTGTGCACTCTCTTGTCGTAACTGTTGGATCAGTTTCAAAGACAAGGAACGGCCGGTGCCCTCATATCTATTCAAAACAACAGACAGAACAGTCAGATGGGAACAGATAAAAGAACAAGCACAGCAGCTGTTTAAATTATGATATAAGCAGATTAATCCAAATACTGTTCTAAAGATGTAATATTTCTGGAAATGTTGAAATCATAGGGACAAAATGCCAGATTTATTATTGTTCTGTTTTTAAGACTGAGAAAGGACAGAAATTCTTTAAAAACATTGGAATGAATACAACCTTTCAGTCAAATGTCAGTCTATCTCACAATATAGAAAAAAATAAAATGCATCATTCATAACTTTGCCCTACAATTGTGTTAATCTGCTTCCAAAGAAAATGGTGGACCTAACTTGGGATACAATAATAAATTAATCAATTAAGAAACTCTGGAAAGTTCCCTGATTGCAATGCCAACTGGTCAATTCTTTGCTTTTTTTTCTATTCTTCTCCTGTCAAACATCTAATAACACTTCACCTCTTGTTTTACCATTACCAATTCTGAAATAAATCAGTGTCGAAATAACATTCTAAAACCTTTCTTTTAACTCAAATATTTAGTATTTTTTTCTTAACACTAAAACTGCAACTACTTACATAAGTGGTGTGTGTGTGTGTGTGTGTGTTTGAACAATAGTAAGGAATAATGTGAAAATAACCATGCCAAATAGATAAAACAATCCCTTATTACTAATGGGCCAGACATTCACGAATGTTTATTATTTGTTGATTCTATTACCCAATGGCAACTGCATGTGTGTGACTCAGCCATAACTGACTGTCATCAGAGACAGGTGTTTTATATCACTGGATATTAATTCCAGTACAAAATATTTAGAGAAAGGAGTTCACTAACTTAACAGATGAAGCATAGTATTTTCCATCTGAGATTCAAAAAACAACAACAAAAAGTGTATTCTTCATAATTTTCAGAAACAGTGGATCAACAGCCTTTGGAGATCACTTTAGCCAGTAAAGCTTACCCATTGATTGTAGAAGCCATGAAGACCAGATAAGGGCCCAATAGGTTCTTTACCAAAGGAAGGGGAATGGCAGCAGCTTCATCAATTACCACAAGTTCAGCCTGCCCGAGTTTCACAGCATCGGCAGGATGGATATACTGGGGGGGAAAGGGAAAGGGTAGACATCATAAACTGCCTTTCTGAGGGTGTCTCGGCAACAAAAATAAAATAAACTCTTTTAGAGCCCCTTAAATTTCTCACTTTGCTTCGTTCCCTTTATCTAAAGCAGGGGTGTCCAACCTTGGCAACTTTAAGACTTGTGGACTTCAACTCCCAGAATTCCTCAGCCAGCTTTGCTGGCTGAGGAATTCTGGGAGTTGAAGTCCACAAGTCTTAAAGTTGCCAAGGTTGGACACCCCTGATCTAAAGTAATAATAAATGAGCTATACCTGCAAATCAAATGGATTAGCTAACAATACTCTGCAGCTCATGTTCACATGTAGTAGAAAACCAGATTTAAAACAAATAGAACCATCATTTTTCATTCAGTTCCATGAACCCTTCCTTATTCTTAAAGTGGTTTCCAATCCTGACCTGTTCAGAAGCCCTCCCCGCATTGCTAGAAACTACAGAAGTGGCTTCTTTCATTGTTGAACCAAAGCAGAACAGCAACATTAGAAGAAAACACCCAAACGCCCAATTCTCTAGGCCGAACTATTGGTAAATACCTGTATTGTCTGTCTATGTTCTCGAAACACATTGACTCTCACAACTGCTTTGCTGAATTCAGGATTGAGAGACTGAATGATCTCATAATCCAAATGTTCCTGAAAACAGACATAACAATGGGACAATATGAAAAATTAATTAAATATTACCCATCCTAATAACTGGCATACTTTACCTATTATGGTTGGTCGCACAGCCAGCCAGATGTTGAGGCTGGATTTGGCATTTTTAGCTACCTAATGAATCCTTCCCAGTGGCCTGAGAAAGGTGTTGTTTGATGGTGTTAAGAGGTACTGTCAAAGGATGGAAGCTGCCTGGAGTAAAGAGCAAAGTGACGTGGAACAGAATTTCACATCTTGGGAAATTTACAAATCACAAGCAGCCTATTCATGATGATTGAGTTGGGGTCTGCAACCTGGCACATCTGGAGACTGCTGGGCTTGAGAAGATCAAAAATCAATGACATATACACGCCATGCCAAGACAGGGAGGAGAGCCCAGTTGGTATAGTGGTTTATAGGCACTGGGCGACTGAAAACTCGAGGCCCACTTTGTGCACAAAGCAAATTGGGTGTCTGGGCCTCAGAGCCAGGACTCAAGATGCTGGCAGATCAGATCCCACTGAATGCTGCAACCTACTGATTCAACTTCACTGAATCCAATACGAATACCTTCCCAGGCCCCTTCTCAGCCAACACTGATCCTTCTTTAGTTAATATGGATGCCAAGAAGCCAGGCAACTTTGCTGGCCTGGGAATCCTACAACCACGGCAAAGTAAGTGCCTTGTGAGAAAGTGGAAAAGATCGCTCATTATCATGCCCCAAAAGTGCTTTTTCAAGAGGCAAATTGGACTTTCTGGTTTTTCTCTGAAGACATTTTGCTTCTCATCCAAGAAGCTTCTTCAGCTCATTATCATGCCTTATCTTTGGCAACTGCTGAGCAGGGAAAGCTTCAGCTGTGCACGCTCAGTGGGGAGAAGATTTCATCTGTGCAGGAACTGCCTTCCGTTGCTAGAAGCAATGATGGCATCCGGTTTTGCGATCAGCAAATTCTTCTTTTTGACTTCTGCTTCATTTTAACCTCTGCATGTTCCTGACCAAATTCTCTGAGTCATCCCCTGGTACTTTTCAAACTGTTGTGTGGTATTGGATTACTGACAATCTACTCGAGTTACACTTTCTCCTCAGCCTCTAGTAAGCTGTCTGTGCACAAACACTCTCATTCTCTTGCTTCCCCAACTCCTCCACTGTTGCTTCCCTCCATTTATCTGCTCCTATCTCTCCAAACAAGTCTTCCTGACATTTTCAGAAGTCAAGTTTTCTTTCTTCCTACAAGTTTTTTTTAATATGCTACTCCTAAATGCAGTGTTTGTATTCCCACCCAGAAACTTGACAAGCTCATCACCCACAAGCTCCCACAACCTGCCCAAATCTTGCTTGCCTACTGCATGAACATTTTCTCCATTTGCTAAAGCCAGGATGTGAAAACTGGGGGATTGACCTTGGGCTAATCACTCTCTCTCAACCCTTGGAAGAAGGTGGCAATGGGCAAGCCAATTCTGACAAAAGGTGCCAAGACAACTGCAGGGACTATAGTGCAGGCAGTTGCCTAAAGTCAAAAACTGATTTAAAGCCACACTTACCATAAAACAAACAAAACAAAGATGGGGTAAGAGAGAAATTGGCAGAAACATATGGCAGAGAAAACACTTGGCAAGCTGAGATACTCTAATGAAAATCATCTATCTCTTTTATGATCACTTGAAAAGAAGAGAATATCTGTACCTCAGGGTTGAACTGTGGAGTCCATGGTGCCCTCTCACCTTGGTTGTTTGTGGGCAGACATCTTTTTACCATATAATGAAATATCTGCAAGCAAACAGTCCAGCTCAGAGAGCACCAGGGCCTCCACAATATTGCTTCATCTTACCTGGTACTGTAGAGCATCAAAGCCTTTAAATACAAATTCAAAGAGGGTGTGAAGATTATCTGGACTTGGAGATGTGACAAAAATGTTGGAATAGCTGTAAAAAAGAAAAGACAAGAACAGATGCTACAACTTCCCCCCCACCCTCTATTATAATGTCAGAAACAATTTCTAGCGTATCCCCATTGAAACCAACAAATCAATTAAAAATATGACTTATGATACAGTGCCCCAATTGTTAAGAGACAGTAGAACAATGTTTCAAGTTTTGAAAAGGATGCACAGTTTTGTCCCGTAAAGAAAGTCAATCCAGGCTTTTCTTTGGAATGACAGATACAGAAGCTGAAGTTCAAATACTTTGGACACCAAATGAGAAGAGAGGACTCCTGTTTCTTTTTCCTTTTTCCTCCTTCCCCCTGGTGGTCAGGAAAGATTGAAGGCGAAAGGAGAGAAGGGGGGATGGCAGAGGATGAGATAACCATCTCATCCTCTGCCGTCCCCTCTTCTTTCCTTTCGCCTTCAATCTTTCCTGACATATTGGACAGTTGGCATGAGTTTGATCAGACTCGGGGAGACAGTAGAGGACAGGAAGGGCGTGGTGTGCTATGGTCCATGGGGTCATGAAGAGTCATACACAGCATAATGACTGAACAACAACATTATAGCCTGCCAGTTATTGTAACAATAATTCTCTTACAGCATATTTATGGCTATTGTTTTTCATATTTTTGGAGGAGGGTTGTTAGGATTTTTTATTTGAAAGGAAAAAATAATAATAATTACTTAACACTGTAGACTGACCACAATCTTTGGAGTGATATTTGAATGAACAAATGTGTATGTACAAATATACAATAGTGCAGAAGCAGCTCAGTGGCGCAACAAATCTGTCCTAATAACATGATTTAAGATTGTATGTGATGGACCACTGTGTCAAAACCTGATAAGGTACCCATTGTAAGCTACTATTTGCAAATTGAAATAAAATAATCCATAGATTGCATTCTACACCTCAGTGAAAACTTATACTACTGAAATTCACTTGTATTCCAGGCTGACAGTAATAAAATAAAATAAAATCCTCATTGTAGCAATTTGCTGAATGAGTAATTGGAATAAAATTGTCCAATAAAAAATTGGATTCAGATATGAACAGACAACATTAAGCTCTTCCTTAAAAGAAAAGTTTGAAATAAGTTGTGACTGTACACTACAGGTACATCCATGTTATTTTCTTGACACAAAACCCGAAGAGTTTGCTAGTACGTCCTTCTGAGAAGTTATGCCAGCTTCCCCGTCTCCCTGGAATTTCCTGGGGGTTTCCCACTAAATATTAACTAGGTCTGATACTACTTAATTACTGTATGCTAAGATCAATCAAGGTTGGTTAGACGCTGCTACCTACTGGAGACCAAAGGGACAGTATCACTGACATGCATTATTGGAGTATATTACCTTTTTGCACTTGCCCAAAAGGAATGATATACAGCAGTGGTCCCCAACCTTTTTTGTACCAGGGACCGGTTTCAAGCAGAAACATTTTTCAAGGACCGGGGGGGGAGGAGGAGGAGAGAATCCGAGCTTGGTAGTTTGCTTGCAGACGTTTTCATTACCTGACTAGGTAACATCTGATGTTACCTAGTCGGGTAATAAAACGTCTGCCAGCAAACCACTAAGTTCAGGAGCGCCTCGGCCCTGCCTCCCTCAGCCCCATCCTCAGGTGTCTCCCTCCTCAGGTGTCTGCCTCTGCTCCTCTCTCAGTCACTCTATCGCTCCTCCAGCAGCCCAGGGAAGAAACTGCTTCAAAGGAAGCCGGGGGATGGGGTTGTGATCAAAACCCCTCTTGGAATATCTAGGAAAAACTTACCCAAAAGCCACTGCTCCCGCTATTGCCAGTCCCAAAGCAGCCGACTTCCCACGCCCTCTAGCTGCTGTTAAAGCCACAGTGCTTCTCAGGGTCTTCTCAGAAATTGCTTCGATGAATTTGAGGACTCCTTTTGCCTGTCAGGGAGGAAAGAAGCCACCAAGACACAAGATCATGGATGGAGAAGGACATCAACGAGAACAGACATAAAGCAGGGAAAGAGAAAGTATTAATAGGAATTATACAACATTAATTTAATCCCAACATATTTTGGCTTTTCTAAACAGTCTGGATTCTGCAAAACTAATGGGGACATTATTATATCTGCATTATATCACGTATTTTATAATACAGATAAAAAGAGATGGTTTGGTGTAGTAATTGAGGAGCTGGCCTAGATACCAGAAGATTGTGAATCTGGGCCTTCCTTCGTCATCAAAACTGGATGAATGACCTTAGGCCAGTTATTCTTTCTCAGTCCAATCCACCTCACAAACTTTTTGTTGTGAGGAAAATAGGAGACAAGATATTTGGGATGTTCACTGCCTTTAATGGATCAAAATCAATTTTTAAAGGGTGGGATAAAAATACTAATCTGAATGTAAGCTTACCTGATCCAGCGTTTTACAAACATCAACCAATGTGCCAACCGGTTGTGTGTCCTGTAAGCTCTCCTTTAGCTCCTTCAGTTCCACATCACGAGGACTTTGGGTCTCTTCCTAAAAGAGGAAAACAGCTGTCTGAATCCAAATCTTTCAGGGAAAAATGAGAATAATATACGGAAATCCCAGTTATGTTAAACATGAGCTGAGTCAAAAGGGAAAAAGTGACCTTATTGCAAATGCTTCCAAAAATTTTCAATTTCAATTTTGGGATGTTATTCCAAAAGAGGATGATCCAACTGTACTGTAAGTGTGGCTTCTTGATGGTGGGTTTGTTTGCCCACAGCCAAACCTGCAGAGCAGGATGTAAGGATGACTAGATGGTAACCAAGTGTTGTAATGCTCACAAAACTATCCCTAAAAAGAGAACAGTTCTGCAGGAAATACAGGAATAAAAGTCTATGGAGATTCTCAATCATCATCGCTTCTGAAGAAGCTTCTTAGATGAGAAGTGAAACATTTTCAAAGAACAAAATCAAGAAAATCCAGTTGCCTTTTGAAAAGCATTTTTGGTACATGAATAAATAGTAAGGTCTTATTTAACAGAGAGTTAAATAAGAGCAGCAACAAAGGAAATTGAAAAACAGGAATATTTTTACAAATAGACAAGAAATACATCAGTTTCCTCAAAAATTTGAAAAGCAGTTCTAGAATTAAATTGAATGTTTAGTCAGATTTTTAGAATGAGAGTTGTCTTTTGTGGGGACTGTAATAATTTTCTTCTAAATTAAGTCATGGTGAGGATACTCAGAGGCATTTTTAGTTTTATTTGCTATAATTTTTCTTACAATTTTTTTTCCAGATACCACTTGGAATTCAAATTCTACTGAAAAAGCAGCTTCCAAGCCTGTGGTTGGAATAAGGAACAGCAGTGTGCTGTCCTAGCACAGAATTGGTTAAGGAGGCTAATAGGAACACCTCTATTCCTTTTAAAGTCTACTTCTACTGATATTAAATATCCCAATTAAATACAAATCCAAATAATTACATAGTTTATATGAGAGCCTGAAGCACTGGTCATTATCAGGTAAATATACGCACCTGTGACCGAGGCGGCAGAGCTGAAATGTTTGCAGCATGACTAGAGATGGGGAGGATATTCAGCTGATCATCAACAACTACACAGGTTTTACAAGAGACCAGAGAGAGGATGAACCTGCAGGAGACAAGTGAGAAAATAATATTACAACAGAAGCTGGCTTTTCCTCAACGAACAAAACACTTCTCCTCTTGCAGCCCCTCTGAGCATCATCCTGTGGGCCAAGTGGCTCAAGATATCTTCTATGTTTCAATAGAAGTAATTTAACCGCCAAGAAAACCTGTAGAGATAGGAGTTCCTTTCAACATGAACACTTCACTCATGGCCTTTGACTCTTGGATGGTGGCGGAAATTGGTTGTGACTTGTAAGGCCCTATATGGATTGGCCCCAGAACACTTACAGAAATGTCTTCTGTAAGTGGCCCGTTTTTTACATCGTGAAAGAAACTGATGATGGATCCCCATTTTCACAAGGCAGAATAACCCAAGACTCACAAGCCTTGCTTTTCCATAAGGCTCTTGGACTACAGAGTTGCCTCCCACTGGAAATTCAATTGGCCCTCAGGATGATGACATTCTATACATTTCTAATCCTAAATTTTAGGGAGATGTTGAAGTGAGAAATGGTGCCATTGGGTGTTTTTTTCTCCCTATGGATGGGATTGTTTCTTTTGTTGCTTTTTATTAGCACAATGCTAATTTCATTCTGTGGATGTTTTACTGAAAGGTTCTATTCTGAACACCAAGTCTCTTGACAGTAAGGCAAACAAGCCCACTCAATAATCGATCAATCAAATGGAATTTAATACACACATTTTGAATGTTACCACTAGAGGGCAGCAAACATTTTGAAGTGAAACCACTTCTTATATGAGAAAAATGTTCAGTTCAAACAACACATAAAACAAATAGATTAAATTTCTAAATTGCACTTTTACTAACTTGTATGAGTGCTCAACTTACCTTTCATTAAATCTGCCAACCACATCCTGATGTGCCTCTGTTCTATAGCGGGAATGAACATCCTGGAAAAAGAAGAGAATCCCTTTGTGAAACCTGAATAGCCATTTACTAGCCATACAATTTGACCCAGTAGAGTTATCAAATATTGTGTAGCCTCTGGTTGCCTGCACTACATTCCATGATCCACATCTCTCTAACAGCTACATTTCTAAAATTTTACGTTTAGCCCTTTCCAAGGCTTTGGGGAAAACAATAAATCAATAATGTATACGCCTTATTCACAAGAATACACGTGTACTCCACCCTGTCCTTCCCAAATACTCGGGGGGGGGGTAGGGGTGGAGAAGAGCTCCCCTAAACAACCTGGCCTCCCAAATATCCTATAGGAAGGGAAAACACCTCCATCCCTTCAGAGAAGCCTTGCCTTGAAACACCTGCCTTCCCTGAGAGAGAACAGAGCTACTCCTCAAATAAGATTGCCAAGGATTTAGGGAAAGGGTCTACCCAAACCTCCCCAGCTGATACTGGCATTCTGTGACAGGAAAGAGTAAGAGCCATAAACTGCAACTACCAAAAGAATGCATCTCTTTAGCTGGACATTATAATCCAATGTTTCTCAACTGGAGCAACTTTCTGATGTGTGGGCTTCAACTCTCAGAATCCCCCAGCCAGCAAGATGAGCCCCACAGTTCACCACCAACCAAGTTTCTCTCTGCCATGAAATTTGAACAAGGGCATCAATACTTATTACAACAGGGAGATTATATAAAAGAACAGAAGTTGGGGAATAAAGCTTCTAATAAAAAACAAATTAAGGTCTGGCGGCAGTTCATTTATTTCCCTTTCTATACAGCAACATTAATACAATTTAACAGAATGACAGGCCAGTTTATAAACCAAAAATATACCATGGTCATTGTATAAAGCTGCTTCAGGGAATTCATTGTCCTCAGAAGAATAGCGATGATACCTCCCCCTTCCACAGTTTCAATTGTGCGAGCAAGGAGATTTGGAGTCAAAGCTTCAAAGTCCTGAAGAAAATGATGGAGGAAATTTACTTATTGTTTCCAGGTGTGCTCAGATTCTATCAACACCATACCCACTGCAACCAAGATAAGGCTTTTTACCCATCAGTTTTGCAACTAGCAATCTATTCTAGAGCAGAATGAACCAGAAACTCAAGCACTTTTGAGTTTATGTGGACTTGAATTTTCTCCCTTCTTTCACTTTTTTTGTGTGTTTCCTTATTATCTTTACAAACCTTATTTTCTCTCTGAAAAATATATACTGCTCCAACACCTATGAGTACAGATTTTCATAACAGTTTGGGTGAGGACGAAAGTGAAGCCTGTGATCAAGAGATATATCAGTCAGCAATAGGGACCCTGTTATACCTATCACCGTGGTCCAGACCAGACATAGCTTGTGCAATAAGCATTTTGAGTCACTTTACTGCTGCACCAACGCAATTGCATTGGATGGAAGTAAAAGCATATTAAGTTAATGGGATTTATGTCTTTTTCAGTCATGAAGGGAGGAGTGTCAGAATATTCATGAACTGGCAGAGACATAGTTAACAAGGTCAGCCAATGAGAGCTGAGAATTGGAAGCTGAAACTTAAGAGTCTGAGCAAGGTTTATCTCTGTTCTGTACTCAGGTCTAAAGTGAAACTAACTTGATTGCCTGCTAAACTGAAAGTAATCTGTTCTGAGCTCCTGAGTTGCTGTTTGTGTTTGCATTATGTTATGTTGGAAGAAACTACTGGTATTTGTAAACTTTACTTCAATATGTTATAATGTATATAAAGAAGTTAATAATCCTGCTGAATCAGTCATCTGTGTGTTTTCTGGATTTGAATTTCTGCTGCAAAATCTCACAAAACAGGTAACCAGGCCAACTGATTTGTAGCAAGGACACTCTTCTTACCTGGAGTACACACATGCCAAAAGTATTCCCAAGAATTTTGTGCGTCTCATTGTAGTAACAATACCGAATGTTTGTGGCTGCTATGAACAATTCAAAGGGGTCATCTTGCTTTAGATCTAACATTCCAGATTTAATTTTCTTCTGCAACTGTCGCATTCTTTTTTTACGGTGGCTGAAAGCGAGAAAAGACATCACAGTAAAAGTTCTTAGAAGGATTAGATTTAAACATGCCTAATTCTATGCATGCTTACTTAGAAGTAAGTTCCACTGTGTAAAATAGGGTTACTCTAATGAACGATGCAGAAAATCGCAGCATTAAGGAGTCTAAAATTATCTGAACTTAGTTTTAATCTCATGATGCATGACAGATTGCAATGCTGCTGTGATTCAGGATGAAGGCTGAATAAACTTTCAAAGAGCATTTTTAAAAAATGAAGAAATGTTGGGATATGCATTCTGATTATGAGTTACAAGCAAAGCAAAATCAAGTAGGCCATATTATCTAACATTAGGTGCTTTACTTAGGTCCTACAAAAATGAAATAAGTGATGAAAATTAACATTAACAATATGAGAAGCATCTTAAATAGTACATACTGCAAGGACATGAAACTGTTTTTCATTGCAAGCTCAGCATTAACATCATCAAATTATGATGTTATGCACATTCTTATTCTTAATAGAAGGAAAAGAAGACAAATCACCTTTGAAGGCCTGTGACATAGTGGAAGTATTGGGTCACTCATTACATTTGACAAATTCATCAGAATGACATACATCAAATGTTGCTATCTGAAAAAACACTCTACATAAATGGTAGCCTTCGGCTTACCAACCATCCAGAGTTATGGCAAACCTCCCCAGAACTACTGACAATCTAGTTTCAAATTTCTGACATTCCCACACACACGTGTGTGGTCACGTCATTGAATTTTGGGCACTTGGCAACTGACCCACAATTATGACTATCTGCAATGTCCCTTGCTCACATGACCACAATTTGTTTATTAAATTTATATGCCACTATCTCGCTATTCAGAGCCATCCTGATTTACTTTTTTTTTTTTAATGAAAATCACCATTTACTTATGGTTTTCAGGAAAAACATCCCTTGCATACAAGGGGCGTTTAACCACCCCAGTATTCATTTTACGATCATAGTGCTTGCTTAAACGTTTGCTTAATGATCACGGTACTTATCTAATGACTATGGCATTCATTTAATGGCCCAGCATTCCCTTAACAACCACTGCAAAAAGGTTGTAAAACTAGGTACAGTCACATGGTGGCCAGCTCAATGACCAGCACAAGTTATGAATGTAATTTTTAAATTACAGTGGTAAATCAGGGTCTACCTGTACCAAGAGAAATCGATACACTTGTAAAAATACATACTGAAAAGGTATATAAGGGCCTTATACAGTCAAGGGCAAAATAATTTAAGCAAGCAGTAATGCTACCTTGAAGAAAATGGGAATGTAATGCCCTTGATGCAACCGTGAGCATGAAGAAACACTGTGCATCTTTCCAGAGATTTATAGATTAAAGCTCCCAAAGTGAAAGGAAATATAAACAACTTTACCTGCTAAAGCCCAGCTCTTTCTTGTAACACCACAGCACAGTGGGTCTAGCCTTTACAGCTGCTTTAGACAACATATGATGAAGTATGACCACCTGCCAGGTGACAAAACCAAGAATGATGCTTATTGCTTCTGCAGGAATACAGGTTTGTGAACTGAATCAGAAAACCTCAATGATTTGAATTATCTTTTCATTTGGCAATTAACCTCCATGTGGCAGCCATGCAATCTCAGCATAAGGCACACCTGGTTGAAAGAACTGTGGATCGGTTCATGCAGTGGTGGGATGCTACTGGTTCTGCCCGGCTCTATAGAACCGGTAGTTCTGAAGAGCAGCAGACACCAAACCAGTTCTGTGTTTGCTGCTGTTTGGGCCACCCGCCCTCCTGGGCTCTTACCTGTCCTTTATTTCCTGCTTTTTCAACCTCAGCTGCTTTGCACGGCACAGCTGAGGTTGAAAAAGCAGGAAAAAAAGTGGCTTTTCAAACACTGCGCACCCATGCGCAGCGATTTTCAGCTGTCTGGGCGGTACAGCTTAAGGTTTTTTACACACGTACACAGCATGCATCAAGCGCACAAAGCATGCATGTGTGCTCAAAACATAGTCACCAAATTGGTAGTAACACTGGTTGGATCCCACCCCTGGGTTCATGCCTTCATTCATTGTGAAGCATCTTTTTATCTTCCGCATCACCCAATTATCCATAAGCCAGCTTCAATAATAAAACTGGTTTGAGAAAATTAGGGTTCATTTAACCACGATGAAGCATGCTATCTCTCAGCCCAAGCTACTCCGTGTGGTGGCTGTTTCAGGATAAACAGTAAGCTATCCCTGCATACACTGCATTGAATTCTCAAGAGGAAATTCAGGATATCCCATGTAATTTAAAATAATACAACTCAAAATCATTTCTGCCACTAAAACATCGTCAAGCAAATGAATTAGCAGAATGCAGACCGATCTCAATACTTGCAAGGCTTTTAGACCTTGTACAGAAAAACAAAGATGCGACTCACTGCACATATTTCCTCTACATGAACAAATCCATAAAAAGGTGATGTATAGAAAACAGTTCTAGGAAATAATCCCTGCATTTAAATGTAGCCTGATGTAGCCAGGATTGAAAGGGCACCTGGAAGGAGGGAACACTGTGTTTTTATTCAGACCAGTAATCAAAAAAGGCCACTACAGAAGGCTCTGCATCAGTAGTGGGATTCTACCTGTTCCACTACTGGTTCAGTGATCGTGCGCATGCAGCTTTCCACACATCAGCTGAGAAGATAAAGAAGAGAAAAAAGTAGAGGCGGGTGGGTCGATGTTGGGCTCTTCTCTTCTTTCTCCTCTGAGCTGATCCTTCCAGCCTTTCTTTCCTCTTCTCAGCTGATCGTCGGAGGCTTTTTTTTACTACCAGTTCAGCTGAACCGGGCCGAACCGGTGGCATACCACCACGGCTTTGCACCAAACATAGAAATGCTGCTATTAGGAGCCAATGTCAAAACGCAGCCTCTCTATCCCTTTTTGGTCAGCTTGCAGAAGAGCTACCCGGAGTAGGGGAAAGAACAATGGTTAGCAATGCTGGCAAGCTGAATTCCACATGCCTTGTTATATGATTGAAAGCATATGACCACTCCATGTGCCCTAGAGGCAAATCAAGTTTGTTACCCTATCCCTATAGGAATAAGGATTCCCACTCACCGCCACCAATTGAAAAAAAAAAAAAAGATGTCTTATAAATGGGTGAGGGGGTCATTTTACATTCACTGAAAACAGAAGATTCTACTGAAACTGGGGAATAGATGAATAGGAGAAATAGAAAAGACTTCTGCTGCTTGTGAATGTTAACATTTTTTATGGTATCTGAACAGGAGGTATCAGGTACCATCTTTCTCCTTTGCCCCATTTCCTGCCGTCATCTCTTTTTGTCACCTCCTCTCCACGCAGTAACCTCTTGTCCCTCCCAGCCATCAGCTACTCTCTTTCTTTCTTCTCCCCATAGAACAAGGGGAAGTAGTGTTTGTGGGTTTCTATATGTCAAGTAGCAGTGTTTGTAAGTGCTGATGAATTGTATAAATGGGATAATTGCTTTATAGTTGACTTGAGAAATTAGTAATTCATTTCTTTCTTTTACAAACCTGTACCCACATGTACATGCATGGCCACAAACATATATAGAGGGATCTCCAAAACTGATTTCAGCTGAAACTGGCAAAGTGTACAGGGGTCCCCAAACTTGGCCACTTTAAGATTTGTGGACTTCAACTCCCAGAATCCCTAGAAGTCTTAAAGTGGACAAGTTTGGAGACCTCTGATGTAGAAGAAGAAAGCAATGAATGTGATCGTTTTAAAGGATTTAATTTTCTGACTTTCTATGTCATTTTCTGACTTTTTCTTTCTTGCTGGGAGAGGTTAGTCTTTGATTCAAGCTCATCTTCCTTTGGTATAAACACAATGCACGTCTAGTTCATGGCTATACATCACCTGATCTTTGCCACGGTCCCCTACTATAACAAAGAGGGTCCTATGTCGCTCGGCCACTCCATTCTCTATTTGGATCCGAATACGATTATCCACTTTCTTGCGCTGCATTTTCAGCGACAGCTCCTGTGAAGTTTGTAGAAGTTAAAACAAATTAGTCTGCATACTATCTCAATTGAGACAGTCCGCAACGGTCAGCGGTAAAATGTTTCTTGTTCAAAGAGTTCATTAGCTGTGCACATTTCTATTCATCCAATCAGTTCAAAGGCATTCTAGTGGGGCTTGTTTTGGACTCATTTTAAGGCAAGGATAATGTGCTCCCTATGTATGTTTCCACCCAAATAAGTTCTCATTTCTAATGGAATTTTTTCCTAGGAAATGTATTTATATTCAACATCTTGCTGTTGCAATGATCAAGAAAATGTTTGGGAACAAAAAAAAGCATGAGGCCCTTGAACAGGGGTGTCAAACTCAATTTCATTGAGGGCCACATCAGGGTTGTGTTGGGGGGAGGGACATGGCCAGGGTGGGCGTGGCCAGTTTAATGTCACTCATTTATTATTAATTTATGCTCTGTAGACTCCAAAAACGTTTGTTAATTTCAACAAATCTAAAATTATTATACCCTAAAAAGGTAACCCAGAATTCATTTGGTTGTCTAAAGTATCTTTTTCTCCAAAAATGTGTAACTGAAAATAGTCAATATACTTTGCATTTCAAAACAATGTTTGTACCTAAATACTCATGCATACCATTAATATTTTGACAACTGTATTTGAACATAATCTGTCTCCTTTGCAATATAATCTACAATTTGATGCATTTGACTACATTTACTTTGAAAAAGGACTAGAGCTTTCACCAAATTCTCAAAGAGGTTCATGGTACAAAAGGTTAAGTGGCCATGCCCTAGATATTATAGAAAACATATTATACAGTATTTATAATCAGTCTAAATCTAAATTATTCTGTCAGAAAGCAAAAGCAAAAGCAAAATTTGTACAATTAATCCAGAAAGAATTATTAAAAATTATAGTACAGGAAACCAGGCTGGCCTATCTTTCTGTAAAGAAGCAAGAATTACCTGTATTTATCAAGCTACATGTCAACTAATTTTAGCTGCATTTACCCTTTTCATTTATCTGTTAATTTATTTTGCTGATTTTTCTCTATATTTCTGTAATGTTTATTCTCAAAGGGAAATAAGAATTGGTCTACTGATGTTACACTGCATTAAACATATTTACCAGCATTTAGAGGTAAGTATCCACTGTTTACCCAATGTTTAACATGCCAACTTTTGATGTTGTGCCACTGTTGTGTATATCTTTCCTTAAAACAAATCCCATTGATTTTAAAAGGATAGATAGATAGATAGATAGATAGATAGATAGATAGATAGATATAAAAACTCAAACCCATGAGATTCATGTCATGACAAAGAAAGCACCTTTAGTAAGCCTAAATATTTGTATCATAACACATTAATTCATTTCATTATATGATTATGACTCTTAACTTTCAGAAATTAAATCAAGGTATCTATGTGACTGCAATTAGAAATCCGACTGTAATAAACAGCAAACATTAAACATCCAAGTTATATGTCTTAAACTCACAGGCTGTCTATGACTCACAACGTCTATGACTGCAATCCTATACGCCAACCTTTCCCAATCAAATTGCATTTTAGATATGATGGGTTGCAATTCCTATCTGGGGAGCACCAGAATTACTCCATGGGTAGGACTCGGGGGGAAAAATTGGTAGTAAATAGTGGGGTGAAATACGGTAAAAATGCTGGTGAAAAGTTACTCTAGCAGTTCTAAGCTTAAAACTGAGGTGGAAGATCTCCATGGCAAAGATTACTGATGCTACTACACAAAGCAACGTAGAAATCAGTCATAGTGAAAATAATTGATCTTATTTTCGAAAAGAGATGTTATAACTGCTGGCTAAAGAAGACACAATCTTATCTATCTATCCATCCATCTATCCATCTATCCCACCCACCCCCGGGATACTGGATTGGGAAAAATTCAGTAATCTTGTTTCTCAACTCATCTGAATACTCTCCAGATCCAGCCGCAAACCCAACACCCGTTTCCTCACCGTTCCCAATTCTCCCTTTCTCACTCCAGTTTATGCGCGAAGGGAATCCGGTCGATTATGGAAACTCTCGGAGCAGCTTCCCACGTGCAAAAAAAACAACAACCATGTGGGGCTGTGCAACGCACTGGAAGGATCCTGCAGGATGGCCCGCTCAAGACGAAGAAGCAGGGCTAGCTAACGGGCGAATCCGGGTAGTGGGAGAGCAGGAGGGCGACGGAACCAAAGTAGAGCTTCGTCTGCCTTTGGATCCGGGCTGCAAAAAACAAAACGAGGATCTCTCCCCACGCCTGGGGAAAGCTTTTCCGCCCGGACGCTGCCTTCCGCCAGATGCTTAAGCGCCGGAAAGGGAGGAGCTTTGCTCAACTGCAGCCTGCTGGGGCGGTGATGGGATAGAGCTGTGAAGTTACGGTTGACGGAGATCTGACGTGGAGGCTTGGTTTCCTTTGGCAGATTCTTCGTGGTTGTCTACCACTCAAAGGCCGAGCGTCTCGGACCTCGCATCGCTTATTTCAAGATGCATCCCAAGTGCTGGATTAAAACTGATTCTAGCCGATTGATTGATTGATTCTAAGCGAGGCTTCTTTGCGGAGACGCGCGTTTAAAGTGGTGGCCGTCTCTCACGCGCGGATATTTCATCTGCATAAAGCAGCTTTGTGCTGTGCGCAATATGATTTGATTTTGATTTTTGAGGATGACGATTCCCGCTAAATGTATATCGCGTGCATGTTTCAGCCACTTCCCTACATGTTCTTTTCATTAAGATCTAAGGAGTTGCCCCAAAGAAGAGGGAATCAACCTATTCTCCCAAAGCAGCTGAAGGCGAGACAAGAAGCAATGGATGGAAACTAATCAAGGAGAGAGGCAAGCTAGAATTAAGGAGAAACTTCATGTTAGAACAACTCATCGGTGGAACAACTTGCCTCCAGAAGTTGTGAATGCTCCAACACTGGAAATTTTTAAGAGATCGACAACCATTTGTCTGAAATGGTACAGGGTTGTTTCCCTGCCTGAGCAGAAAGGAGTTTGGGCTAAAAGACCTCCAAGGTCCCTTCCAACTCTGTTATTGTTATTTTGCTAAGCTTCTATGCCACTCGAAAACATTTGAGGGGAATGTGTAAATGACACAAAGCATGTAGGTAATTTTTTAAAGAGAAAAATGGGTGATGTATTCAGGCTTCAGCAACGAACTACAGGTGGTAAGATTAAATGTAAAAGCCCTGGGTAATACTGAAATAGAAGAAATTTCTCATAAAGATCATAAATTGACACAACTACTGGCATTACAAGAAATCAAAAGAGCCATTGCAGCTTAGGAAACCAAGAAAGGTCCCTGGTGCAGATGAATTTCCAATGTAATGATCTTCCAATTGAGATTGGATAACAGGATAATTGAACCTATATTACTGTAGGAATATCAATAATTTAATTTTTCTACATTCCCTTTGTCTTAAGTATAAGCAAAACTGCTGGAGGATGTTGCAGGGAGCAGAACGTTCTCCACGGTGTCTCCAGACCCTGTCACGTCTGTAACATGTGCTCAGTGTGAACCTGCTTTCATCTGTGAAGAACACAGGGCGCCAGTGGCAAATTTGCCAATCGTGGTGTTCTCTGGCAAATGCCAAACATCCTGCACGGTGTTGGGCTGTAAGCACAACCCCCACCTGTGGATGTCGGGCCCCCATACCACCCTCATGGAGTCTGTTTCTGACCGTTTGAGCAGCCACATGCACATTTGTGGCCCGCTGGAGGTCATTTTGCAGGGCTCTGGCAGTGCTCCTCCTGTCCCTCCTTGCACAAAGGCGGAGGTAGCGGTCCTGATGCTGGGTTGTTGCCCTATGGCCGCCTCGTCTCCTGATGTACTGACCTGTCTCCTGGTAGCGCCTCCATGCTCTGGACAGTACGCTGACAGACACAGCAAACCTTCTTGCCACAGCTCGCATTGATGTGCCATCCTGGATGAGCTGCACTACCTGAGCCACTTGTGTGGGTTGTAGACTCCGTCTCATGCTACCACTAGAGTGAAAGCACCGCCAGCATTCAAAAGTGACCAAACCATCAGCCAGAAAGCATAGGAACTGAGAAGTGGTCTGTGGTCACCACCTGCAGAACCACTCCTTTATTGGGGATGTCTTGCTAACTGCCTATGCTTTCCACCTGTTCTTTCTATTTGCACAACAGCATGTGAAATTGTTGTCAGTGTTGCTACCTAAGTGGACAGTTTGATTTCACAGAAGTGTGATTGACTTGAAGTTACATTGTGTTAAGTGTTCCCTTTATTTTTTTGAGCAGTGTATGTTCTATATACTTTGGACTGTGAACAATCAACATAATTTTTATATGAAGTTCTCTTAGCATGTATCATTTTGATATGGATTATAAAATCCATGCTGGTTGCTTTTGAACTATTTTTTTATCCACTTAAGATTGCCCACAATGAGAAATGAGATGTAATATTTATCATAATCAGATCTGTAAGACATCAAAAATAAATACATGATCTGAAAGCTGCATGTTTGCATTATGCACTGAAACAGTTAAGTGGCTGGCATTGTTAGTTGATGCTGCTGCCTTTACAGCAACTGTTTATTATGTTGGTCATCTGTCATTTCAAGGCCAACAATTAACATCAAAACACATTAACACAGTAATTATCAACGTTACAAGTGTGTAATATGTGATACGTGGATAAGATTCTCAGATTTGAGGAGGCATAGAGAGATCAATCCATAAATGAGCAAGCAAATCATATTGAGTTTCCAGTATTTTGCCAAAATTTAGCAATGGCCTGATTTTTCAAGTCAGATTATCTCGACACGAGAGAGTAAATTTTACTCTAAGGTACTAATTAAGGCATTTCTATAAGTGTTAACATATTTGAACCCAATGAATCTAAAGCGTCTTCCTCATGTAAGGTGTAAATTGACAACTTCTCTCAGGGAGACAACATGGCTTCTCTCTTCAGATAGAAATACCCTGAAAGAATAAAAAAATGTATATCTACTTTTAAGCCATCTGGAGAAAATCTTGATGCTGATCCAAAACTGTAGAAGCAGTTAATCCACACCCTGTATCAACCTGTTTCACCTGCAAAATTGTGGGGCATAAGACTAAATATCCTTCAATCTTCTGAGTTCACTGCACTAACTGCATTCAAGACAGTAGCTATTGCTTGATTAAAAAAAATCCCTTAAGACAATTAAAACCATTCCTTTTCAGATAGTTTAAAATCCTCACGTTGTGCAATTCTATCTCAGCATCACATTTTTAAAAGGTACCCATTTTATATATTATTTAAAAGCGTACTCAGTCCAGATTTTTGCAGTTAAAATGTACACATAATTGCAACCAAATTTAACCAAATGTTAAGCAGGTAGAAATCTGCATGTTTGATTTTATACATATACACCATATTTAAAGCCAGCCACAATTCATTCGGTTACCTTGGACAATAAATTACACATGCTAAGCAGAATGTATTTGGCTAACATTCTAATGTAAAATTACTGATGCTAGTGATGTCCATATAAAAATAAAACATAACGATCTTAATGTTACTCAGATTTGGAGGGGGAAAAATCATATTTCACCATAAAAGATAGAAAAAATGTCATATTTCACTGGAATAATAAAAGGCAATTGTTTTCCAGTTAGATCTGCAATCAAAAGAGTAGAACTGTATAGGCACTAATTCCAGTTTTGGACAGAAATATCTACCTCAATCACCAATTTCAAATTTGTAAGTTTTAAAACTCACAATATTTGCATAGGTCTGTATTATGAATTTGGTTTTGAACACATTCTCACATAAACAGGCTTTCTTATTTTAAATGTAGTTAATACACGAGTTCTAAACCAGATATGTTATGTGAAAACTGCAAAAGCAATGTTTAGAACAAGGAAAATAGTTATAGTTAAGTGTAACTATAAATTATGTAAGAAAAACAAATGTGAACCAACAATTGAATTATCAGAAGCAGTTTTATAAAAATTCAGCTGTCAGTCATCAATGTGTCTGAAGGCTATTTGCCACCATTAATACTTCAATATCAGCAATATTTTTTAAAATGCACTCAGATGCAACTCATTGGGCATCAACTCAAACATCTTAGTTTGAAGTGAAAAAACTCATATATTTGATGTAATTTCATATCAAGCCAAATTTGCCAAATTTGTTCTATTCATACTTGATGTATATATTGAAGATTTAACATGTTTTAAATTTATTTTTCTAACCTAACATTCAAAATAATACATTAGCTTCAATGTTTCTAATGGTATGCTCGATGTAACACTGTTCAGATACAGTAAAAGCCCACAATTTCAACATGTGTTGTTTGGCTTACTTATGAAAAAGACTAAAAGGATAATAAATTGATAATACTGAACAGAGAAATTTGTATAATTATATCAAGTAGTGAAAAAGTAATACAAAAACTTTGTTACCCAATTAAAAATTTATGTTGATAGCTTTTCCTCCACTGATCGGCATCTGGTTATATTAGGTTACATGCATTACTAGATGAGACTCCAGATTTACACATGAATGTAGCCTCTGATGATTTCTTGTGAAATTTTGTACAAATGGGCAACTTCTAATTTATATCTTACCATTAGTGTAGGAGGAAATTAGAACTTGGCCCAATGCCAATGTTTCCAACTGGTCAGCCAAAATGGATTTGAAGCAACATCCTGCAATGTCCTTCATTTCCACTTGAGATTAGGTTGGAGAAAGCTGTTGAAGCAGCTTAGCTACATTCAAAACATACATTCAGTTCATTTTTTTTTCTATACCAGTTTAATAACATGTAAATTATAAATGGCAGCATCAGGATACTCAATGAAAATGGGGAAAAATGAGATGGTAGGAGATGAGGAAGACAGTGAAGGTGGCACTACTGGTAAGAAAACCAAAGAGAAGAGTAGCAATATGAAACATAGTGGAGAGGTATTTCTTTTCTTGCTACTTTCCCCCCCTCCTATAGGAGAGACAAGCATGACAAGTAGGTGAATGAGCAATAAATACACACTAGTCACACTTACAAACATAACCCCCCATAACCCTGTTTCTGTACAGCATAAGACCAAAGACTGCACTATTTGCCTTCTTGTAATAAAGATTTTGAGAGCGGTTTGGTGTAATGGTTAAGGCATCAGATTAAAAACTGGAAGGTGAGTTTCTGTCCTGCTTTGGGCACATAGCCAACTGGGTGCCCTTGGGACCAGTTACTTTTTCTCAGCCCTAAGGAGGAAACAGTGACAAACCATTTCTGAAAAACCTTACCAAGAAATCTGCAGAGACTAATCTAGGTGTTCTCCATGAATGGAAGGCCAAAAAAAGAGAAAAGATTTGGATAGTTAGAAGCTAAGCTGGGATTCTGCAAATTCCTGGATGCATGAGGATAAATAACTGACACAAAATAAGGCTTCTTTGTCACCAATGAAAACAGGAGATAAAGCTCATGAAGCCTATCCCTGACAAATCTTTTCACTGCCCATAAATGGCTTGAAACAGGGCAGTTTTCTTTCATATTTGGATTTTTGCCAAGCTGTAACAGTGGAATAATTTTGTGTTTCAATTTGTCATCTAATATCTGAGGAACATAAAATAAGACTACAACTAGACTGAGAACAGAACCAAGCAGAGTCATACTCATAATTGATTGACTGTGGTGAGTTAATCTAAGAACACAATGTATCTTCTAATATTTAGGGAAATAATTCTAATTTCTAAAAATTAGTTTGTTTTGTTTAAATCCAAACATTGTGTTCAATATTGCTAGCTTGTCATGAAAGTCAAAACGTCAACTGTTCCATTAAAAAGTCATCTCAATTTTGTTTACAAATTACTTGATTCCAATACCAAATTCGGTGCCATTAAAAGTTCCTGCTATTCTAAATACTTTTTGTTTTAGTTTAAGGAAGAACATTTGTGGCTTTAAATCTGCCTTAAAAGCAATGTTCCATAAGTAAGATTTGTTTTGTTCTATGCCTCTTTTCCCAATCTAAAGCTAGAAAGAGAGTTGCTTATTTTATGTAAACATGTAAGTTACTGATAAATTTATATGCACTGCAGCTTGTTTAAATCACATTGGGTAATCTTGATTTTAAAAAATGCATCACATAGAATACATAATCTGCTTGTTTGGTTTCCAATTTATGTTTGGCTTCTGATACTATATTTGAAGTTACTTTCTATTAAGATCTTTTTCATTAACAGTACCTACAAATAATAATAATAATGTAGAATATTCTCAAAGAATTAAAGTAATTATCATAATTGAAGAGTCTACATATTTGTAGAATCAGGGAAAGTTGCCAACGAAACAAAAAGAACAGTACTTGCTAACCTTAAAAATAACAACAGTATCTCTATAATCCCAATGTGATTAACACCATTACTTTTTTACAGGTAGGCTGTCCACAGAAGCAGACTCTTGTAACTATCCTTTGAACTAATTCATGTGTAGATGGAAAGATTCATTTCCTTCTGCTTGTTCAAAACTTTTACAATCCCCATATAAGACAAATTGACAACATTGAGCCTGATTATTTTAAAAAGTCAGATATATGCACGTCCTTACTGGATAAATACCTTACTGGATAAATATCTGGATTGGGAATCATCTTTATAAGTGTTGAGAATGAAAAAAAATACTGTTCAAAGAATGTGCTTGTGGAGATTTCATCAGTCATTGAAGATATGTTAAGGAATACAGGTTTTTTTTAATATAAACATGTTTATTTATCTCGCTTAGATCTGTAACTGCTGGCTGTAATTTCCCTTAAAAGGGGAAATGGATCAAAACATTTTCTGGTGCTTTTCAAAAAAGAGAAATTTAAAGGACACCAGCAGGAATTTGAGATTTCTCAAAATCTTTAAGCTGTAGGGGGAAAAAGACATGTGACATGTAGTATGCATACCCATTAATTTCCATCAGTACCAGCATCAGTTATTAAGGTGGTAATACAGCAAGTTTAAGTATTAATGACAGACAATGTGCAAATTATAAGGAATGATAGAGGAATACCAATCCTTACAAACGGCATTGCTATCCAGGAAATGTGTTCAGGAGAGATCTCTTTCAACACTTCACATTTGAAAACATGTGGCTGTCCAGATTATATCTTCTATTTCTTACACAAAATTTTAAAGTGCCAATCAAAGCTTAATTTGGGTTTACACAATTATATCAACAGATACACAAAACAATTAATGCATCCCTTTTACCACAGCAAGTCAGACTAATAAAAAAAAAAGTGCTGTAGCTAAGGGTGTGCCTAAGCTGTTCACCAGTTTAATATCTAGTCAGGGCTCTTTATTATGCATGTAAATATTCAGGTGCTTCAATGAAACAGAAAAAGCTGAAATGTAATTGTTGTTCTGTTAAGCCACACTTCACTTCTTCCATCTTTTTAATGTAAAAGTTTAAATATATCAACTGTCTGAGTAAAACGTTTATGAATTTACAGATTCTTATCCAAATTTGCTGCAGAATTATATGACATCAATGAAGTCAGTTGGATTATTTCTGCCTGTTCAATTAACTATAGATATTTTCTTTACTCTGTAACTGCCATTTTTGTTTTAAATCAAAGCAAGGGTCTGGATCTCATGTGCAAGGCTCAAGGTGACGCTTAGGACAGAACATGCAGCGCAAACGGCATTTCTTTCCATATCCGGGTAATATAAAGCTGACAACTGTAGTCTTGTCTTTATGGGCAATGAAAATAATCCCTTTACTATGAACTTCCTATAAAGGAAAACAGAGATAACTCTTCTGGTAACATGTAATAGTACACTGGCCAGTGTTTTTGGCGTTTTAAAAGTAATCTTGAGTATTAGATTAATTCACTTGCTGAGCATTCATTTGAGGCATTCCCCTGTTGGGTCTTGGGGGCCCTCCACGACCTAGAAAATAAAAATAATGATTTATTTTGGAACTGAGATTTTTGATTTTCAAGATTAACATTTATTTCTACATAAACTCTTTAAGTTTGAAAATATTACCCACTATCTGCCTTCTCAACAAAGAAACACATTTCAGATATACAGAAGCAATGTCCTGAATGTCAGAAATAACGTACAATTTCATACCAAAACCTTAAACATCCTACAAGTTCCTTACTCATAGACACACTCCTACCCTAAACTTCTTTTCAGATAATATTTGAATGGAATGACAAAATACTACAGTCAATGATATGGTATACAATTCTAACTGGCTTGTTTATGGTTCTGTGTAGTCCAGCAACATTGAAACTTATTTTTTTCAGAATGGTCAGCTCCCCACCCCTCCAAAAAATACTGATTTCCACACTAATGGCAACAATAAAACAACACTTCTGAACAAATAATAGCATGAAAGGGGAATATACAGTTGAAAAAATAAATTAACAACCATAATTATAAACTGCAACTATTAAAATAAACTTGAAGTATCTGAAGATAATCAACTCCAGAATCTCTGTAAACATTCATCATAATTAAATTATTTAATATTACCTCGGGGGACTCCCCGAGGGCCACTTTGTCCAGAACCACGTTTGAAATTCTGTTGATATCCATCCTGAAATAAAAAGACCAGTCAGTAATGAAAAAGTAAAATCCAAAATTCTAGTGTTTTAGAAGAAGTTGTTTAAGCAATGGCAAAAATGGAATAACAACAAAAATTTTCAAAGTCTTTGACTATTGAATTTCATTTCAAGACTGTTTTCCCTCTTTTCTTAACATTCTGTATACTCATAAGATATTTGCCAAGCAATTGGGTATGAGGGGGATTCAAATACATATTTACAAACTATGATATTACAATGTACTTAGAAAGTCAACCAAGAATTCCCTTATTTTGGATGATTCTGATTTGTGGATAAGCAGTGGCCATGAAAGTCTTTTTACAGGAAATAATGTACATCTACAATCTAATAAAGCAGGGTAACAATAAAGGAGAATATTTGTAAGCTCGGGAATGAAATGAATCCCAGAGTACTTCCAACTTTAAAAGTTAAAATGTGATCTGAAATTAATTTTTATTGAATTAATTTTAGATCCAATATATCTTCACAAACAGTTGTAAAAACATATTTTATCTCCTATATAGTCTACATTCAAAAGATCACATATAGTTGAATACACTTACTCGCTGATAGTTGGGATAGTCTCGTGGAGCATTAAACTGTGCCTGGGTGTAACCACTATTTGGAGTGTTGGCAAATGAAGGACGGTAGCCATCATATCCTCCTAAAAATCAGGATAAAACGATTACTAGATAGGATTATCTTATGAAATATACATGAATATATTTATGATGTATCCAGAAGTAGCATTCTGCGCACAAAGAATCTTATTGAGCATTCTGAGAAAGCACCACAAGGGAGGAGGAATAAGTATGTTGATTCCTGCTTGTAATTGTTATAAGTATGATCATGGAGAATTTCCTTAAAAACGGAATACACTAGAACTTCACAATTGAATATTAAATTCTTCTTCTATCTATACCATACTTAACCTTTTAAGATAAAATTACCAAATAAGTGTCTAAACTACATCTGGGCTCCTGTGCACCATTCATTTCCCACTATATGCAAGATTTATTATAAATTATTTAAATGCATTAATAAATTCAGGCACCAAAATAAAGAATACCACCAAGAGTCATAGTTTGTATAAGTGAAAGACTTGCTTTTGTAAGCCAAGGAAGTAATAAGCCCTGAAAAA
This sequence comes from Notechis scutatus, assembly GCF_049901735.1. Classification (NCBI taxonomy): domain Eukaryota; kingdom Metazoa; phylum Chordata; class Lepidosauria; order Squamata; family Elapidae; genus Notechis; species Notechis scutatus. The sequence continues at coordinate 259,771,747 of NC_142009.1, read as the reverse complement.
GATGCAGCCATTTAGCCAGTTACAGATGGAAAGTCAGTTTCAGTTTCATATACATTATACTAAACTTTTATCAAAACACTTGTAATTAGTTCCTTCTCATACTTTGCCCTTGTGTGATCTGCTTTGTTCTTTATTTACTAAGACTACACCAGAGCAACTACTACAAAGTTTATGTAATGCTGCACTTTTTTGTTTTTAAAAAATTAAAGCATGCTACTCTAATGTTTAAGCTTGTTGATATTCTGCATTTCTGAAAAACATTCAGAATTAATCTTAAAAGGTTTTTAAGTTTTTACCTCTAAACCCATTGGCTGGTCCCCTGTATCCATTCATTAAGCCTCGAGTGCCGCGTGATCCACCACGAGACACTCCCCGGCTGTTATAATAAGGCTGACCGTTACGTGGGAACCCAGTATTCTGTTGTGGAGGCTGCTGGTGGTTACCTGCCACTTGATGGGACTGGTCCGGGGAACCATGGAAAGTGCCAACCACTAAAATGAAAAAAACCAAGACAGTACAAGAAGTTTGAATGTATACTCCAGTTTCCTAAAGACTCAAATAATATCAAGCTAACTCACCAATGTACTCTGCTTAAGAGCCACCAAGTAGGACAGTAAATGTTTACCTATCTAAAGAAAGATTGTTTGCAGAATTAAATCCAACATGGCAGTCTGAATTCCCTAAACATGTAGAATGGTCCCTGCATTTCACATAATTTAAAGAGTTCACTCTGTAACTTCATCAATTTAGTTTCCTAAAGTTTTTTTGGGGGGAGGGGGTCCCTTTTACCAGCTAGGATATGGGTTTTGTTCAGTTTGGTATATAAAATCATCAACATTAATATTTATCCCATAGCATTTCCCCCTTTGTAAAACCATACAAATATTGCAGAACTGCTTTTTTCAGAACGTGCACAATGTATTATATAAACACCATCAGTAAAGAATTATTTAGTCTACATCTCTTTAAAACGTTTTTGAGAGAAGAGCATTCAGTTTTTCAGAGTTTTACCTGTCTGAAGCTGCTGTTCTTGCTGAAGTTCTGATTGTTCTACTGGATGAGGCTGATTGGAGAATGTCTGGCTGTAGCCGGTCTGGTACTGATTTTGTTGCTTTAGAGTTTCTGGCTCATTGACAGGAGGAACAGGTGCATTCATGTTAAATACCTAGGTGGATAGTAAGTAAAAATCAGTTGAATTTTTAAACTCAGGATTCAAGTGATATTCTATAAACATTTCAAAAACATAGACCAATTTAGTCTAGTGGTTAAGACACCAGGTTCAGAAGGCACCAGATATGAATTCTAATCCTGCCTTAGACATAAAAGCCAACTGCTTTGGGCTGTCACTCTCTCTCTCAGCCCAACTCACCTCACAGGATTGTTGTTGTGGGGAAAACAGGAGGAAGGTGTGTTGGATATGTTCATCATCTTGAGTCATTTATAAAACAAAGTGGGACACCAATAAAATAAAATAAAATAAAATACTAATAGTATTTAGAGAAAATTGACCATTATCATGATGCTGACATCCAAAATTTTGTTATCTATGTTTTTAATATATTTAATGCTTACCGTCTGCATGGACTGGAATGGAGCTGCATTAACATTGATTCCGCTGCTATGCAAGGGTTTGCTAGAGGCAGCCTGAAATACCTGAGGCTGGGATGCAGCTGGAATTGGCGATGATGTTGGTGTCTGATCTGTACTTAAGGTTATTGAAGCCTGACAAATAAAATACAACGTAACATTAGCAAGCAAGACATCAATACCATTGTTAATTATGAAATAGGTTGTTGCTGATGAAGTGTGCCTAACAAAAGGGGAAAGTGTAAAATTACATAGTATCCTCTCTTTATTAAGAGTAGAAATATCCTAGCATTCTACTCTGAATTAACCTTGAACATGAAAAGATTACAGAAAATAGTTTCCTGTGCAGGAACAGTAAACCTACAGAGGCATTTCCATGTCAATCAAATATCAATTATATCTAATCATCTTTTGATTAGATGAAGTCTACCCAAATTTAAATTTTAAAAATTGCTTCTAAAATGTTCAGGATCGGAGCAGAGAAACTTAAAAAAGCATTCAAGTTAAAAAATTATCACCTCCCCCCACCCTGATATCTAAAATAAATGGTTTCCAATATTTTTTAAGAGGGGCACTCATCTATATATGCACAACTCTTTCCCCTCCCAAGCATAATGAAGTCTCATAACTTGCCTGAATCTGGTCAATTGATTCTTTCTGAGGTCGCTGTTCTGTTGAATGAGAAGGCTGATACGTGGGCTGGGATGCTGTATATCCCTCACTTGTGGAAGAAACCAAGGGGACCTGTCAAAGTTTTAAAATTTAACAGAAACTCCGGCCAGGGCCTCTCGGTAAGTCCTTCCTTTGAATATGTAGAAACTCTAGAAGGCTTTTATTTCTTCTAATTCACAAAGTGCTACAGGTAGTCCTCGACTTACAACAGTTCATTTAGTTCAAAGTTACAACAGCACTGAAAAGTGACTTATGACTGTTTTTCATAGCTACAACCATTGCAGCATCCCCATGACCATGTGATCAAAATTCAGATGCTTGGCAACCGGTTCACATTTATAACTTTTGCTGTGTCCCAGGGTCATGTGATCACCTTTTACAATCTTCTGACAAGCAAAGTCAAATGGGAAAGCCAGATTCAGTTAACAACCAGGTTACTAACTTTCAATTTCAGTGATTCACTTAACTGTGGCATGGAAGATCGTAAATGGGGCAAAACTCACTAAACAAATGTCTCACTTAACAATAGAAATGTTGGGTTCAATTGTGGTCATAAGTCGAGGACTATCTGCATTTTGACATTTTCCCTGAGTTTCTAGCTAGGCCAAAAAAATTTAAAATTGTTTAAAATTTCTGCAAATTCTAATATTAGCAGGCTTTCGTATTATTTATTTTTATATTACAGCACTGCTTTGTGAGATAGCTATATTAAGGATTACAACCATATAGTTTTTTATTTCATAATCTTTTAAGAAAGCCTAGTAATTATACTAGCTGCACCAATTTTTCTAATGATCCTTTCTATTTCTCCAAAAGCTTTGGAGAACTGCATAATTTGGATAGGAGATTCAGTTCATAGATCTTTACACAAGTAAAGTATAAAGCCCAGTCTCTGAACCAAGTAGGAGCACATTCATCTCATCCACACTTTGCCTGGGTAAGCCTGCGCTGATTTGCAAAGCAGAAGGAAAGCCCTAAACAAATTTTGAGAGATAATTAAACCTGTAAGAGTAGGCACCTGTCAAAGCCATTTGCTAATGACAATTCCTACTTATGACCATTTATTTAGCAATGATGGTGCTGCAAAAAATGACTCACGGCCTTTGCAGTCTCCCCGCAGTCATGTGACTGTGACTTGGGCACTATTGTGTATTTACAACAGTGTCCCACTGTCATGTGATCACAATTCGCCACATTTTCATCTAACTTCCAACAAGCAAAAGTCAATAGGGAAGCCAGTCACAAGCGTGGTCACATGCCTTATTTAACTACCATGGCATTCATTTATTGACCGTGGGAGAAAGGGCCATCAAACATCTCAAGAACCACACTTAATTATTAATTTTCAGCTCCCTGTTGTGAGACTAAGTCAAGGCCTACTTCTCTTCATATGCTGGGGAGGGAAAGGGTTCTGACATCATCAAATTAAGAACTCGTCTAATCTATAGACTGATAGATTTTATAGAACAGGTCAGGCATTAGATGAACAGCCTAATGAACAACCTATGCTGGCAACTAAATGATGGAAATATAAATAGTTATCTTGGAGTTGTGGGAAGCTTTGATACTATTCAACATGGCATCATTCTAAACAATCTGATGATTGAGACTGCCTTGCAGTGGTCTTAGTGTATTTCTCTGGACTGTGCATAGAAGGCAGTATTGTGAGACTACTGACTACTACCATCTAGATTACTGACCAATGGTATCCCATAGGACTCCATGTTGTTGCCTATATACTCTTATACATGTATTAAACTGCAAGGAAAAGTATCCATAGCTGCGGGGAATGAAGCACCATTAATGTTCTGGTGATTCCCAATTCCACTGCTCCTTCTTTAGGGAAGTAGTCAATATCCTTGGACATTACTGAAGCTCAGCAATTGGGTAGATAATTTAAAACAGATATAATTAAATCCAGATATGACAGAATTGGTAAAAATGAATGAAAAAAGTGAACTTGAGGACTAGGGTTCAGGAGATGCTACACAACAATCTATGAATGTTTTCTCCTTCTCAGGCATCACTAGATACAACATGAGTATGGAACACGTTTGTGTATTTATATTTAATGCATCTATTTATGAACAACTCAGATATGGCAATCGTTTCCCAGATTTTATTTATAATCTTGACATGACTAATATGGCTTACCACTACTCCTGAAAAGTAACCAGAAGCAAAAACTAGTACCAAATTTCCTTTAATTATTAATACTCGATGATTTTAGCATTGATTTTAAATGTATATTTCCTATATTTATTTCCTATTTGTATTGTATTTTAGCTGAAGTATTGAACTGAACAGAAAATTAGGACATAAATAAAAATGAGCAGTAAAATAGGAGAACTCATTATATGAAACCTCAAAAATAACTGGAACGAATGCTACAAGTAGTCCTCAACTTACAACTGTTCATTGGATTCAAATTTGAATTGAATAAAATAAAATGATTTCAAACTTACAACAGCCTCAGAAAAAGTGACTTACAACCTGCTACTTGTATTTACAATCATGACCACCTTGGTGATCACATTTCAATTAGGTCCCTTGGCAACCAGCTCATATTTATGACGAGTTGCAGCATCCTTTGATCATAATTTGCAAGCTTTCCAGCCAGTTCCCAACAAGCAACATTAATTGGGGAAACGACAAAGTGGCACAATTGTGGTATAAAAATAGTATAAAATTGGTCTGGTCATGACTTGCTTAAGGACTGTTTAGTGAAATTTTGCTCCAAATTATGGTCATAAATCTAGGACTACTTATACAAAAACTGGCCCACGGTTCAAAAATACTCCTCTATGATTTTTTAAGGGAATGAAAAAACTACCTCTAAAGTGGTGAAGATATTCATCACAGAACCAAGAATAAACTTAAAATCAATTTAAAGTCTTTTATTACTTTTCCAAAAGTGTATATTTGTGATCATGTCATTCTGAAACCGATAGTAAAAATTAGCAAAAATTTTAGTTATATGAAATGCTTGCTCTATTCTGATTTTCATTTGTGGTTTTAATCATGGCTCCATCTTTAATCCTAATCCTTATTCACCATTAATTTTAATGGAAATTTATTTAATGAGTCCAAAAACCACTTTAAGGTCCTAGAAAGAAATACTTTTAAATTTTAAAACTACAGTAGTTAATTGGTATTTAAACTAATCTAACATGTTTAGACTCAATGAAAACTGATGGTGACGTATGAATGGAATTATACATTCTACACAAACAATGCTTGCTGCAACTATCTAGAACAGGGGTCGCCAACCTTTTGGACCTCAGGGAATACCAAACTCATACTTTTAAATCCTGAGGACCACTAATATGACTTTTTTAAAAAAAGATAACACACTGCTCAAAAAAATAAAGGGAACACTTAAACAATACAATGTAACTCCAAGTCAATCACACTTCTGTGAAATCAAACTGTCCACTTAGGTAGCAACACTGATTGACAATCAATTTCACATGCTGTTGTGCAAATGGAATGGACAACAGGTGGAAAGCATAGGCAGTTAGCAAGACATTCCCAATAAAGGAGTGGTTCTGCAGGTGGTGACCACAGACCACTTCTCAGTTCCTATGCTTTCTGGCTGATGGTTTGGTCACTTTTGAATGCTGGCGGTGCTTTCACTCTAGTGGTAGCATGAGACGGAGTCTACAACCCACACAAGTGGCTCAGGTAGTGCAGCTCATCCATGTGTTGTAGCACATCAATGCGAGCTGTGGCAAGAAGGTTTGCTGTGTCTGTCAGCGTAGTGTCCAGAGCATGGAGGCGCTACCAGGAGACAGGCCAGTACATCAGGAGACGTGGTGGAGGCCGTAGGAGGGCAACAACCCAGCATCAGGACCGCTACCTCTGCCTTTGAATCCAATTGAGCACATCTGGGACATCATGTCTCGCTCCAGCCACCAATGCCACGTTGCACCACAGACTGTCCAGGAGTTGGGGGATGCTTTAGTCCAGATGTGGGAGGAGATCCCTCAGGAGACCATTCGCCACCTCATCAGGAGCATGCCCAGGCATTGTAGGGAGGTCATACAGGCACATGGAGGCCACACACACTACTGAGCCTCATTTTGACTTGTTTTAAGGACATTACATCAAAGTTGGATCAGCCTGTAGTGTTTTTTTCCACTTTAATTTTGAGTGTAACTCCAAATCCAGATCTCCATGGGTTGCTAAATTTGATTTCCATTGATAATTTTTGTGTGATTTTGTTGTCAGCACATTCAACTATGTAATGAATAAAGTATTTAATAAGAATATTTCATTCATTCAGATCTAGGATGTCTTATTTTTGTGTTCCCTTTATTTTTTTGAGCAGTGTATATTTAATATAAATTTTTTATTTTTTATATTAAATATAAATGTACTATTAAAAATTATGTATAAGCTTATTTAATTAGAACAAAAATATATAACAAGAAAAGCAGAGCATTCCCCCCCAAAAAAAATCTGGTCTCCTGTCATTTCATATTTCCCCCAAGTCAGAGGAAACCTCTCCCTCCTTTACCAGGTGTGGCTGCCTGGAGTTGGGGGAAGGAAAGGGGGCTGGGTTGGAAGCCTCCCTCCACCCCGGGTCTTTAACACCTGGCTTGCTTCTCTACTACTGCTCCTCCTCCAGCACCTCCTTCTCCGGGTAGGGCGATTATGAACTAACCGAGATGCTACACTGATACCCCAGTTGCTCTCTTTCCCATGGTAAGACTTGGCATGTGGAGAAAGGAGCTGGCAGCTGCTACTTGGCGGTCCTGCGGGCAAGGTGAAGTCATCCCGGTCCCAGTTAAGACATACCAGTCACAAACCCAGAGTCCAAGCTGAGAGGGGTTGCTTCCCCCTGCTGGAAAGAGCAGAGGGCGCAGGCACACATCGTTCAGCACAGCAGACAACCTCCACTCTGGGCTGACAGGCCATGTACTGAAGACCAGATGGCTGCCGGGAAGGTGGGGCAACAGGTGATACTGGCGGCGGATGGACTCATATGCACGGGAGATCGTGGCATAGGCCTGGCCTGCAAGGGGGTGGGGGTTGAGGGAAAGGAACCTCTGAACTGGTGTTGCCTCTTGCCTCCGCGCATCAAGGAAGTTGAACAGCTGCCAGCGATGCCCTCGGGGGAAGTTGTTGCAAGGGGGAGGCTCGCCCCCTCAAGAGCTTCTCTTCCTCCTCGCCAGAAGCACTCACACGCAAAGTGCTCACCGCCCCTGACCAACAAGCCTCCTCCTTCCCGCTAAGCGTGAGTGCTTCTGGCAAGGAGGAAGAGGGGGTCAAGCCTCCCCCTAGGAACATCTTCCCCTGAGGGCAGCTGCTTCCTGCGGCTCAGGAGGTCCGCGCTCTTCCTGCTGCTGCTCAGCCTTGATGCGCTGAGGCAGGAGCAGCAGCCACAACACGGGTTTACTAGGGAGACTGCAGGATTGCCCCACCTCCCCACCTCAGCATGCTGTGGCCCACCAAAATTTTCTCACGGCCCACCAGTTGGCGACCACTGATCTAGAAATGGCTGGACAAAAAAAAACAACAGTATTTTGAAAGACTCTATGTGAAATTAATTAATGGCTGTGATTCAATTCACCCTAAACACTTTACAGGCATGGTTCTAATTTGGAAAGAATATTGCAAGTCACAATGACATGGTAATTCAAATACTAAAATAAAGCCAACTTCCACAGTTAATTTCCAAGGATAATTATTACTTCAGAATTTTGAGTACATGAAATATACTTTGAACATACTTTTGAGAACATGAAATATTTTGTTTCATGCAAATGTTTTGTTTCATGAAAACCACCCCATCTATATTTTCCAGCACCTAATCCTAACCTTTCTTCTGCTGTGTTTAATTATTTTTACATACCATTCAGTCTTTCATTTTACTAATGTTTTTTACTCTACTTCTGTTTGGAATATGTACCCAGCTGAAACGTATTTCAATCCAAGCACAGATCTCCTGAAACCGACCACCCAATGTTTTGTATAACCCTAGTTTTAAGAGACTGTTGCTGCCTTCTCATTGTGATGTCTCCATCTGTTTGTACAGAGACATTTACAGATTTCTTTCTATGTAACTTCCCTAATGGAATTAATGCTAAGCTAAGCAGTATGCTAAGTTATGATCTGTATCATACTTTGAGTATGATAGGAGTTCAGATTTTTTTGAAAAAGGAGTTTTATAAATATTTTTTAATTGTTTGTGGATTCTTCTATAACCAGAGCAGGGCTTTTACATGGGCCTGAGGAAATATTTTTTTCTGTATTTCCTTTTCAAAGCAAATATGAAATAGTTCCGGATGATATCTCAAAATAGTGTGAAAGCTACAAGCTTGGGTTTTCAAAGGAAAACGGATTGCCCCAGTTTTGGTAATCTAGAAGTACATTATTAAAAGTTCATCCACTTCTAATTACATGCTAATGAAGAAAGTATTGTAGAACCTAGCTCAACAATTCCTAAATGAGGAGGAGGGAAAGGTTTAGAAAGAAATATCCAGCCATTAATTATCAAGGATTCTTACCTGTGTAGCTTCAGGTTGTACAGGAACCTGGGTTGTTTGTGCAAGTCTAGATTCAGCATGAACTAGAAATAGGATAATATAATCAATATTGACATTAATACAGTGGAAGTTTCTTTAAGCATGCCTCATTATGTTGCGCTTGACTACTATAATTTCTCCATGGAACTATCCTTAAAAATATCCAGAAATATCAGCTGATACAAAATGGATCAGTTAAGTTTCTAATTATACAAACAAAAATATGTAATTCAGTATGGGAAGAACGATTTTCTATTGCTTATAAGCAGCCATTGTAACCTCTAAAGTTGTAAACGAAGGACTGCCTCTCCTATTTATAAACCTGTCCATATATTAAGACCTGCAGGAGAAATTATTTTAAGGATTCCCCCAATTTCAAAGGTAGATTGACTTGGAGAAACATTTCAACAGGATTTCCTTAGGATGGGTGTTAAGTCCCATTCTTTCCACTTTAAAATGTACACTTAAAATGTGTCTTTTCAGCCAGACTTTAAATATTAATTATAAATATTAATTAACATGTGAATATTTTTATTAAGATTTATTTTTCCTTGTAAAGTTGAACATTCTACAAATGTAGAAAGGTGGGATATAAAATGGAATGAAATGTAAAGATACCTAATTACTTGAGTTTCATTGCCATTGAGTTTTGTATAGTTCATATACAAAAATATTATATTACAGACCTGGAGGGCAAACCATCTGTGGTATCTGCAAAGTTTGTGGATTCATAGGCTGAGCTGAAACAATAGCAGGGTCAAGTGCTTGGTTCTCAAATTCCAGCATAGAGTCCTAGATAATTAAGCCAAAATTTAAGCCAGCTTCACTAGAAGTATAAATTCTTATATTATTAAGACTAGATTTAAGACAGCTTCACCACAGACAAAATCAATGAAAATCATTCAGGGCCAAATTCTGTTTCGGTTCAACTGAAGAAAACAGTTCCTCAATTGGATTCTACTCGTTTTTTAAAATACTGTAATCTTATATTAATCAAATTAATTACCTGCATAAAGTTATATGGGCCTTGCATTTGTGCCATAAGATCCTGCACCCGTTGTCTTCTAATAAGTGGGTCTGCCTGAGCTACAGTTGTAAGCGTATGGGCATCTGGAACTGGAGGAGATGTAGCCTGTGGTTGCTGGAGTGAATTTACCACCTACATTAAAAATAATCAATACAATTTCAAACAGTCTATAATTAAATGTTAAATTGACAATATTATCTACTAGCAACCTTGCAATGATAGTATATTTGTACTCCAGGGGAAAAATATAAAGATAAATGTTTTTCAGTTTTAAATAGTTCTGGGTCAATATTTCCTTTAAAAAGTGCAAAAATGGGAAGGATGATTTGGACAAAACTAGCATTATATGCGATTAGCTTACGTAAAAACTGAGAAACAAAGCAGATCTCTGTAAATAAAGTATGCTTGGGATTTTAATGACAGTAATCAAAGGATTTTATACAGATAGTCCTTGACTTACGACCATTTAACAATGGTTCAAAGTTACAATGGCCTTGAAAATAGTGACTTAAAACCCGACCACCCACAAAAGTTATGAACATTGTACCACGCTTGCAGTCATGTGATCACAATTTGCGTGCTTGGCAACCAGCTCATATTTGATTGTTGCAGCCCCTTGCTGTCACATGATAGCGATCTGAGACACTGTCAGCTAGCTTCTGACAAGTAAATTCAATTTGGGACGCCAGATTCCCTCAACAACCATGCTAAAATGGTAGCAAAATCAGGTCCAGTCATGTAATGGTTCACTTAATGACTGCGTCACTTACTGCCAAAAATTCCAGTCCTAACTGTGATTTTAAATTGAGGACAATCTGTAGATATATCTTTATAAAGGGGAAAAGATAGGATTCTTAAATGTTAGAACCTAACTAAAACACACATAAACTTGACAGTAAAGAACTTATACAATTCCAACAGCATTGGTATGCATTCATAAGGAGATGCTAACCTTATGATTGCTTATTTTTATTATATATTAATGCTCAAATGCTCTTTATATCAATGAAATTATCATAAATATTCAGTGCTTGTTATTACTGATACTCTACGCACAACCATACAGCTGCTGAAGTTTTGCATTTTCATCAGTTCTGATCCATTTATATTAATATAAAGGCTCAAATGATATATGTAAGGATTTCTAGATAAATACAGTGTATAAAATAATACACCACTAAATACAGGTAGTCCTTGAGTTACAACAGTAGTTAAGGCTGGAATTTTGGTCACTAAGCATGTCACATAACCATATCACATAATCATGGCAATCCTTTTAGTCCCCATCATTAAGCAAGCACCTCCTTGCAACTTTCTGCCAGCTTCCAATAACCAAAGCCAGTGGGGAGCAAAGAGGTGCACATGTTGCCAGGGAGAGTGCACAAATAGCTGGTAAACACTGTACAAGTAGAGCCAATCTCAATAAGAATAGATGAGGGTGTGCAGGTGATTAGCACAACACAATTGCAGAGAGATAGGGGGAGGCAGCATAGTTGAGAGACTTATCAAAGCAACTTGCAACTTTCCTTGCCATTTCTCCATATACTTTGCTTGTTGCAAACTCTGATCATGCAAGTTGAAGGCAACTATTCCAAGTATGAGCTGGTTGTCAAGCGCCCACTTGTTCAGCATTGTTGCAACTTGCAACAGTCACTGAACAAGTTGTTGTAACCCGAGGTCTTCTATATTTGGAAAAAATATTCATTCCTGTCAAAGGTTTTTTTGAGAACTGGTTCAAAATTAATTATTCTGTTTTCATTACCACTATAAGTTATGAAAGAATTATAACTTACTGAAATTTTATAAAAGGTACATAACAATTTACCTCAACAGTTTCAACTGTCCACTCATCTACTTGTTCCTTTTCATTATTGCTGAACTGAGCCTCTGCCATGAACTGTCTGTTTACATACTAAAATAAAAGTGAAAGAATATAACAATAAACCAACAACATTCATTCTAGAAAGGTGACTACAGTATTTCTACTAAAGAGTACCTCTGTTGATTCAACTTCACTTGGTTCAGTGTATTCTTCTGTTGGTTCTGGCTCTGTGAGGAAAATACACTCTTTACATAAAGCTTTATTAAAATGAATTTTATATTAATAATATTTAATTATTAAACTTCTATGCCTAATTTTCAGTAATTGTGGATGGCTCCAACAATCAAATAAATCACAATCAAAAAATAGTAAAAATATTCTTATTTATCTATATCAGGGGTAGTCAACCCTTTTATACCTACCGACCACTTTTGTATCTCTGTTAGTAGTAAAATTTTCTCTAACTGCCCACTGGCTCCACAGTAATGGTGATTTATAAAGTAGGGGACAAAACCCCTAACGCCCACCATGAAAGCGGGAACGCCCACTAGTGGGCGGTAGGGACCAGATTGACTACCACTGATCTATATATTAGCTGTGAAGTAAAATTATAACCGTTTATTTCAATCCACAAAATACAGGCCTTAAAATCTAAGATATTTCATTATTTAATAGTTCTCTTGAACTGTATGTTTAAAAAATATTGTGCCCTTCTGAAAATATTAAGTAGCTGGAACACTGACTGTGTAACTCACTAATCTTCTCTTTATTCCCTACCCCATCTGAGTATCCTAGCAAACATTTTAGCTCATTTTGTGGGTTGTGGAAATTTGAACAATTAAAATAGATGTCTTGAGTTAAGGGATCCATCCCACCCATTAACATCTCTCAAATCTGTTTCTTCTTGTTGGAGGAAACTGCAAAATGGATAACTCATATCTGAGAAACTTGGCTTCCATTTTATATATTAACCCTTGAATAAACTAAAGTCTAAAAATTATGGCTTCTCCTTGTAAGTTCTTCACTAAACATATACTCTTGTAAATTCAGAAGCTAACACCACTTGATTTAATAATGCTTTGCTAGCCTAGTTTTTAAAGGCTGGCCAGTGTGACATACATTTGACCAAATTACTTTGTATGAAAATAAATGTGAAAACAATTTAAAAATCAATTTCTAAGTGTGTAGTGCAGGGGTGTCAAACTGGATTTTTTGGAGGGCCAGTTCAGTATTGTAGTTGTCTTCCATGGGCCAGCCGGGGGCTGTGGGGGGGGAGGAGATGAGACAGATGCTGTCCTGCAGCACCCTACCAGCCAAAAGGGGGCATGGGGGAGCCACGAGCAGTCCCTGCGCAACCCGTTTTTGGCCTGGGCGGCCTCCTGAACCACTCTGCCAGCCAAAATGGGTCGCGCTGGGGCTGCCCCCCCATGGCCCATTTTCACTAGCAGAGGCACTGCAGGACAGTCCTTTGCTATTTCCAGGCTGGCCCCGCAGACTGGATCTAAGCACCATGTGGGCTGGATTCGGCCCACGGGCCTTGAGTTTGACTACCCCTGATGTAGTGTGAGTATAGCCTTTTATATACAATATAGCATAGTAAGCAAACTGCACTCAACAAATAAGTACACACAAGGTTTCAAAAATTCTACCATGAGTATTATAAATTTTGACTCAGAAATAACTCCCATTGAGCAAAGTATGAATCTTTAATTAACATGATTAGTATCAGACTCAATTAATTCTTTTAATTACCAGCTTCTGTCACAGAATCTTCAACTGCAGGTGCAGATGCTGTCTCCTCTTCTTCACAAAGTCCATTTTGATGATTGTGAGTACTGTCAAAATAACTTGTTTGAAGAACGCGTTCAACAATTTCTTTTAGGGCTTTATCTGTTACCATGAAAACATCACTTTTTAATTGTGTCATTTACCAAATATCTTTACATTAACTACAGGAGAGAGAAACTATCATTATGTTTCAATTATTCCATATTTTAAAAAGTATATCAATTTGAAAAAATGTTTCTATTTACAGAAGCATATTAAAATGCATGTATATTTGATGTAATATAACGTCAGCAAGCCGAGTGCTTTAGGACCACAGTAGCGCTGACTGAGCTATAATTTCCAAACTGATAGAAGCTTGTTGACTGGACAATCTAAGCGTTTCTGCCTAAAGATGAGAGCCAATTTTTGCCATGTCCCTTTAGGGCCAGACTGAGTCGTGAACTGGGAAAGTATCAGTTGATAGAGGGGCGTGGTAAAAAAAAAAATGAAGGACTCAAGTCTCTGGGCAGAAAGGCATGTATCTACCCATGTGTGGATTCCAATCGATGTGCTGGAGAAAAGCATTTTACTGGGCAGGCTTACTCTAGAGAGAATACTAGTATACTGAAGCCTATTTGCTCAGGGCTTCTGAAGTTGTGAAGGATTTCTGGAAGCTTCCAAAGTTGCATATGAACAGGCTTTGGGAAAGAAGGCTTGGTATGATCTGGAGATGCTTTGGGTAGACTGCATGGATTTCTCAATAGAAAGGCAAGCAGCATGCAACAGATCTAGAGCACTGGGTGGTAAGGGCAATTGTGTTGTTCCCCAAGGCTCATGTGACTTGGAGAATGTTGCAAGGCCTGGGGCATTACCAGCTTAGTCAGTCTGCTAAAGGCCTCAGGCCTTTATTTCAGATCCAGACTTGCATTGCTGAATGCATTGAGTAGGACAGCCTAGATTGGGAGGAGATAGACAAGGGGGATAGTTGCAGCAGTGCCATAGTTTTACGAGTATTGCTTTGTAACACAGCGGCATGCAATGGCCATAACTTAAGGCATACTTCCTAACTCTCTTGGTTTAGCACCATCATAATTTCAAAGCCACTGAACAATCATTAAGCAAGAATTAGCTGTATTGTAAAATTAACCTGGCTATCAATTCATTCTTTTTCAGTAGGAGACATGAAATTTGTAATATTTTTCTGCATAATACGCAACTTGCAAATCCAATTTCTGCTAGGAAGTATTTGCTAATCATTCCCAGCAATATAATACAGGGAAACCTTTTCTAGATGTCAACGCAATTGACTTTACATGTAGCATACCAATATTTGTGCTGTGACTCAGGCACTCATATTAATGTTATGTCATTACAGAAATAATATAAATGATGTAAATCCCCAGGATGTGATTTAATGGACATTCCTAAATGACCAACTTTCTTCCCAATTAGACCATTAACACAAATTTTAAAAATGCTCTAATAATAGCTAATAAGATTGCACGATTAGAAAACACAATTTAATACAGGGCTGTCAAACTCATGGCACACAGGCTGGATGCATCACGCACTGCCATGCCCATGTCCAGTTTAGCAGAGGGGGGAAAGTCACAATACATCATGTAACGATGCCGTGATTATGTGAGTTTGACACCCAATTTAATACGTTGATTATGGGCCATCAAACTGTTTCTGACTCTTAATGGCCACATTCATAACACTACATCCCTAACCTGGTCTTTTGGGTCTTCCAACAGTGAACCTATATAACAGAGTCCATCCACCATGTTGCTGATCATCCTTTTCCTCTCTATCCTTCCACCTTTCCCAGCATCAGAGGGTTTTCCAAAGAAATTATATATTTTCATAATGTGGCTGGACTAAGGTAATTTGAGTCTACGTAGTCTTTTGTGTCTTGAAAGAGAACTGTTATTAGTTGATGGTCCTTTGATTTCTTGGCTGTCCATGGTATTCCCAGGAGCCTTCTCCAACACCAAATCTCCAAAATGTCAGTACTCTTCCTCTCCTGTTTCTTCAAATTCCAACTTCTGCTTCCATAGACAATCACAGGGAATACCATGGCTTGCACAATTCTTTGTAGATACAGAAACATTATGTTTTAATATCTTATCCAAATCTTTTGTTCTACGAAGTATTAATCTATGATAGGTTTTCTGACTGCTTGTTTGATAGTTGATCTCAAAAGGCAGAATCTATCCACCATTTCAATATCTTCACTATAAATTATAAGTTTGGTTGTTCTACCTGTCATTAGTTTGGTCTTAATTTAATTAATTTAGTCCCATTTTTTTCACTGTGCTCCTTGACTTTTATTATCAGAGCTCATAGATCCTTTGCAATTTTAGCTATCACCATGTTGTCATCAGCATAGTATAACTTATTGATGTCTCTTCTTCCAGTTTTAAAACCATGCTCATATTCTTCTAATCCAGCTGCCCTTAAAATAACTTAGCATATATGTTGAATAAATAAAGAGAAAGCAAAGCCTTGTCATGCAGAGTTGCCATCCTGGAACCAGTTTATTTCACAAAATTCTGTCTATATAGTGGCTTTCTGATCTGTGTATCATGAGGACAATAACGTGTCTTGGGATTTCCATTCTTCTGAGTACATTCCAGAGCTTGATGTGATTAACACAAACAGAAGACTTTCTATAATCATTAAAGCACACAATGACTTCTTTTTGGTATTCTTTGGCATTCTAAGTTATCTATCATGCATCAGCAATAATGTCTCATGCTCCTTGCCTTTTCTAAAACAGCTTGAACATTTGGCATTTTCTTCTTTTGGATGATCCTAAGCATTGTTTTGCTAGCATATCAAATTAAGGATACTGTATGAGAATTTGCAGTCTGTCTCCTTTGTTGATAATACCATAAAACCACAGGTACTACAAATGATAAAGAACCACCCTAAATATTCTAAATGTTATCTTTTGAAAATCATAAGAATAAAAATACTTACATGTTGTTCCGCATATAGATTTTTCCTTCCCCTCCAATAGATCCCACAAATGAATGGATGCCTGTTCATATTGTTCATTCAACCTTCAAAAAAAGAAATTAAGAGAAATGTAACGTTACCTCAAAAGTTTCCTGTTGACAAAAAAATAATTAGATCACAATTACAATTCTGAATTATTTTGGCTTTATACTCAAGTATATACCTTATGTTCATGTCACGTTCAGGTTCAACCAGCTTGTAAAACTCATCAAGTATGGATAGTTCTGCTTCTGTTAATATAGATATCCCATTTGTTCCTTGTTTTAGGTCATTGCGCACTTCATCATCACCCAACTTGTCCAAAATATACTGCAATTCAAGTACTGTCTTTAAACGTTTTTGTTCAGCTTCTTCTCTCATTAACTGTTCCCGTCGAGCTGTCTTCTTTATTGTTTTTTGAATCTGGTGAAAAATATGTTTGCTTAACAAGTGTTTTAAAAGTAAACAAACTTAATGGTTTCTACATATTAAAAATCCTAAGCATCTTAACAGGAAAAATCCAATACTTAAAAACTATTTCAAATATTTTCAGTGTTTCCTGAAAAGTTTCTGAGATCATAGCTAAAGATTTTCCTCCTCGCCGCACTATTTAACTAGATTTATTTTTTGAACAAATATATTCAACCGCCAATCTAAACAAGGAATTTTGGGATACAAGCAGAAATAAAACATAAACTATACAATTTCAACACAAACTAATCATTTCAAAATAAATTGAACCAAGGAGCCTAAAAATTATATCAATGTATCAAACCACACTCACATCAAAGATCCATTAATATACTGGGCCCACTGCTGGGGGAAGTGCCAGATTTTCAATATTCTGAAAAGCTAATAGGATCAGGGTTGTCTAAATCTGAGGTGGAGGAATGGGAAGGAGGCTATTCCACAAGATAGGCCTCATTTCCTGGAATCCATCAGGTGACAATTCTTCATCACTGGGAGTCTGAAATCCACTCTGCCAAATCTAAAGGAACAGGCAGAAATCACTGGGAATAGAACTCCCATAAATAAACTGGCTCAATTCCATATAGAGCTTTAAAGGTGACAACAAAGATTCGCCTCTTTAAGGCATAATTAAATGTAATTAGTCTTCTCCATACTAGCAGTCTTTTCCACTATTCCACCAGCACCAGATACTACTTTTCTCACCTCCCTTTTTTCACTGTTGTTTTATGAAACATTTCAGTATCACACATCATAAATGAAATCAGAATTCTTGATTTTATATTTTCTATTGCATTTGTGAAATTACGCACAATGTACTTTGTCCTCCTACAGCTATCTTCAGTTTCTGAGAAATTTATCTCTATGGTTAGAATACTGAACAAGGCACAATAGGAAATTGCTAGGTGGAAGAAAACATGGGACGGATCTTTCCAGTTAATTTATTATCTGTTTTTTTCCCCCCAAAAAAATCAATAATGTCAAACACTAAAACAAATCTTAATGCCATGTAAAGCATCTCCAGTAGATAAGCTTTTGCCTTTACTTGAACATATCCAAGAGAGTTCACTATTTCTCTAGATAACTAGTTCCACTGTACATTTGTTCATGGTGTAATAATTCTTTAAAGAAGTCTTCTTCAAATTCCCAAACATTTAAGTCCTTGGATTAAATAAAATCACGGTGTAATACAATCACTTGTGCTCTGGGGCAGGGAATATTACTCATTCTAAACAATTAAAAAATTCCTGCCTTTCCCCAAAATCTAAAATGTCATGCCCGTCGGAATCTGATTCTGATGGGGAGGCTGAGCAGCTGACAGGGAGTGGGGTGTGACTCTGTTGGCTGTGGAAAAAACTGGGGAAGGGCAAAGTCCAGCTGGGCAGAGCAGGGGAGAGGCAGAGCAAGGCAGAGGGAATTCGGAAGAAGATCCAGGCCCATCCCCTCTTCATCCTAGGGCACGCAGGTAGGAACGGAGAAGGGAGCAATGTGAGCTAGGTAGCTTACGGGGGAGGAAAGGGCCCTGATTCCCTTCATTAGCTGCAGCTGGGAATAGAGTGTTTAAAAGGGGAGGTTATGCACAGCAACTCGTGGGAAGCAAATAGTGAGTTATCTTTTATGATCGAGGCTTATCTGGGTTCCTGGCGTCTTCCCAACTATGTGTGTTTTGTTGGCCTTTGAAGTCTGCAATTCCTTATCCTGCCCTGTCCAGTTAATTGCTGCAGCATGGTTTGTGTGGATTTTTATTTACGGTTTATACGTACTTTGTTTTTGGACTGAATTTCCTTCATTTAAAGACTGTTCTTGGGAAAGGTTTTTCTCCAGCCAAAGGTAACTGACATTGGGGGCAAAGTTGGATGTATTAAAGGAACTTTTCTGACTTATGTGACTGTGTTGCCTTTGTGCCATGCCCCACGTCATCACATAAAATTAAAAAGACCCTGAAATAATGGATGTTTATATTCGTGTGATTTTGTGCTTCTGGGCATGTGAGAAATTGTAAAGAGTCAATCTTTGTTCATGTTTATTATGCTTTTCAAATACCATCTTTTCTCATCATATGTCAAGGCTGATTATCACTATAAACATTAGTCACACAGAGAAATATATTTATGTTTCCGGAACTTGAGGGCTGAATCAATTTTTCCACCCACTCAATTTCCTAATTTACTTAATATTGTTTTTGTGGTGCTCAAATCAAGTTATTGATTCACAAATAGTTATTTTCTACTTAGACCATTCCTGAAGTATTCAAAAAATATTTTTGAAAACGGTTAACATTTAACCGAATAAATGCTTTGTTTTGAATCTAGGACAAAGAATTTTGTTCCCGAAGAGCTACACATTTCAATAAAACAAATTAAATGAAACAAAATCCAAATGGGTAATGTTGGTGAGAATGGCACCCCTCTGTTCCTTATACAACTTCCAACATAGCATATTTCAACAGCCTAACCTTCATCTTCCCAGAGCCTTTACTCCCCCCATCAACGTTCCAGCGTGAAATATCTCACCATATTCCCCTCCCAAGCTTTCCTGTACTTTCCCTTCAAACACCATTTCAATGTCACAACACATAATATACTACCAACACTTTCAATGTTCTCTTCTTTTTTTCTCTGCTATCAATTGAACTTTCTCCTTGAAAAGTAAAACAGTCCTATTTTCTTCCATGCACAGATCAATATAATGTATTTTTCTATGCACAGAAAAGAACACACAAAATATGCAAGTTTCAGTTAAGAACAGACCACTCCAAACTGAAGTGGAAACCTGCATATCCATCAAAAACTATTTTGCACATTTAATAATACATAAGAATCCAAGACAAGATGTATTCAGATTTCATAAACACAAGAAAACTTACATAATAAAATTACACACGCACACACACACTAACATAAATCTTAATTTTTCCAGACCTAATCTATTCTGAACCATCAACTCTTTACTTACATCTTGACTTAGAGCCATGAAGCACCTCTGCAGTTCCTTGGCAAATTCCAGATTATTACTGACTTCCTGGTGCTTTGACACAGCATCCTAAAGCAGAAGACAAAATTGATTTGGTCTCTTTAAAAGTATAAAAACTTGAATCTGTATTTCACATGTGTTTCTATTAAGGTTTGGTTAAATCTAACGATTTTACTTTCTATAAATGTAGCAAAATAGATACACTTTTTAACTGAAAACTGTCAAAACAAAAAGTTTTGAAAGGAAAGCAATTCCTAAACTGGAATCGTTCCCAGCAATCCAGAATTCAAAATTTGTTCCACTTTCACCAACCCCCAAAAGTTACCAGGGTCTTTAAATATTCAAATAAGTAAAGTGTGTCCCCCCAAAAAAATCTCCCAACAACCAAAGATTGGTGTAATTTTTCAACTGATGCACTGAACCATCTTTATATTACCAAACTTCATTTGTTATCCAGAACCCTAATGAAGTACTCTTTTACCTGTTTTTTTTTTAAACACACACACTGACATTTGTCACAATAGGAAGAGCCTTCAAGATTCCTACTTCTTGACTTCCTGTGAAGACATGGCCAGTAACTGAAATGTCCAGAAAATCTCCTCTCTGGACTGTCTTTTTTCCAATTCAACAACAGAAGGAAAAGGCTTCCTTTTAGTCCACTTGACTCTCTGAGATTAAGGAAAGTCCCAGAATAACCCCTCAAGATCCTCCAATAACAGCAACTGCCTGCAAGCAGTTTTAGAAGCTGGGCTTCCAAAATAACTGGTGAGCAGAAGCTGGGGGACGGAGTCGAAATCATGTCATTGTTGGTCAAAATATCCATTTTGGATTTTATTTTTCAAGTGGACAAAAAGCTGTGGCCTTGATTTCTTAAGCAATTTATGTGACTATTATCTTTACCAGTTAAAAAAAGGCTCTCTTTAGATACAACCTATCATTTCTTTTTGAAGCTCTGAAATGCCATTTTTGAGATTTCTTTATTGGTAAACGACAAGGAAGAGGATTGCTAGAGGCAGCCAAAATAATGGAGTATTTTTTTTTCTCTTGAAATACAAGGGGAAAGTTTATGGTTTTAATCTACTACTTTTAAAATAATTTGTAGCTCTGTATCATTTTGTTGTGAGTAGTTGAAATTTGCTGGTTTTTAAGAATTATGATTGGCTACAAAAAGGAAAAATAAAATAAATAAACAAACAACACTTTTTGACCACTAGGGGAGCTATGAGGATGCTTAATTCTGAGCTAGAGTCTGTTAAGAAAATCCTTGAACAGTCAATGCAGAAGATCACCCTGTTTGTAAAACAGCCAAAATATATTAATAATAAAGAGGATATCAAAAAAGAATGAGACACAATTAGGTGTAAAAAAATTATCAATTATCCACTGAGCAACTTTACAAATATTGGACAATGCAAATAACCTAAGTGACATAAATCTGACATCAGCTTTTCTTATGATGGTTTGAGTACAATCCTCCAAGTGCAACTGAAACAAGAGTATCAAGTAAATTCACAACTTTCAAGAGGTCAATTCTGAGACTTTTGCTTTACAGATACTAACAAAGTTGATAATTATTTGAGGAAAAAAAGATGATAGCCATCTTAACGAAGGAAACTATAATCTTGGAAGATTTGCTTCAGACTAATTCACATCTAACAGAACAACTTTGGGATTTTTATGGATATAAATAAAACGGAGACCTTTTTCAAGAAAAGAGACTTGATAGACTCTACTAAGAAAAATACTTTATTCTATAAAGACAAGCGGGAACAAATGACTTAAATTTAATGTCTTAGTTAGTTAGGATGGATTTTTAAAAGTTTGATATATCTATTGAAAGAAAGTTTTAAGTTAGTTTGTATGTGTAAAATGAGTATGTAAATGCATGTCCTCTATTTTTTTAAGTAATGCTGAATAATTTCCAGTTTGTAAAATACTATTGACTAGATTTGAAAATAAGAGAAGAAAAAGATCCATTCCATGAGGATAAACTCAAGGGAGAGATTAGAATTTAATTAGCTAAATGGAGTTAATTGGACTTATATTGGTATGATATAGATAATGAAAGTTCTAATGTTGTATTGTATTTTGGATTCTGGGTTAAAAATGAAAGGTTTTCTCTTTTCTCCTTTAGATATAATTCCTGAGTACTTTGTAGAACTAGTAAAATACCAAAATTAAAAAAAAATGTTTTCTCCCTTTAGGGTTAAAAAAAGATGTATTATTTCTCACAGCAAAGAGAAGCAGAGGGTTAAACTGATTTTTTTTTAATCCAAAGAACAGAACGTATTTAACCATATTTCTATTTGAGCTTTTCTGCATGCAATGAAACAAAAATGAAACTTTGATTTTGTTTTCATTAACTAGATAGGCTTATTGTTATAGAAATGGCTTGTACATACTGTTGTGTAAAAGCAAAAAGTTGTGGTTGTAATGTTATCTTCTACTCGCTAAAGAGTCGGAAGTCAGTGCCTTTTTCTTTCTTTTTCTTTCCTTTTTCTCCCTTTACACTACATCTTCTTTCTTTTCCCTCCCTTTTCTTACTTTTCCATGACTTTTTTCCTTTGTATTTTATACTTGATAAGCTAATTTAATAATAAAAAAGATTCCTACTTTTTGAACACATTCATTCATGCAGTTTCTTCCCCTTAATTTGCAATGGTGTTTTTTTTTGCCTTTCAAATAGCAATAGCACTTACTTATATACTGCTTCACAGTGCTCTATAGCTTTGCTGGCTGAGGAATTCTGGGAGTTGAAGTCCACAAGTCTTAAAGTTGCCAAGGTTGGACACCCCTGCTCTATAGCCTTCTCTACGCAGTTTGCAGAGTTAGCATATTGCCCCCAACAATCTGGGTCCTCATTTTACCGACCTCAGAAAGATGGAAGGCTAAGTCAACCTTGAGCCGGTAAGACTCAAACTGCCAAACTATAGACAGCTGGCAGTCAGAAGTAGCCTGCAGTACTGCGTTTTAAGGCTGCAACCATCATCCCCGTTCCCCAAAAAACAAATATGAACACTCTCAATGACTACAGGCCCATAGCATTAACAAGCTCCATTATGAAGGTTTTTGAGCGACTAGTTTCACAGCACATCAGAGACTGCCTTCCGCCCTCCTTTGATCAACATCAGTTTGCTTATAGAGCAAACCGATCTACAGAGGATGCTGTGGCCATCACACTTCATAGAGCGCTGAGTCATCTGGAGAACAAACAGAGCTATGTAAGGATACTCTTTGTGGACTACAGCTCTGCGTTTAACACTATCATTCCAGATATATTAGTAACCAAACTGTATAATCTGCAGGTCCCCACCTCCACGTGCTCCTGGTTTAAGAACTTTTTGACAAACAGACCACAGTCTGTTAGACTTGGCCCCCACCTTTCTTCCACTATTACACTCAGTACTGGTTCCCCCAGGGTTGTGTCTTGAGCCCCCTGCTATATGCCTTGTACACCTTTGACTGCTCACCAAGCCACGCAACAAACACCATCATAAAGTTTGCGGATGACACGATTGTGATTGGTCTCATCTTCAGAGAGGATGAGACGGCATATAGGGCAGAAGTAGAGAACCTATCTGTCTGGTGTTCACAGAACAATCTGTCACTGAATGTCCATAAAACCAAAGAATTGATTATGAGCTTTAGGAAACATGGACAGGACCACGTCCCACTCATCATCAACGGAGAATGAGTGGAAACTGTCCCTACGATCAGATTCCTTGGCAAACATATTTCAGCTGATATCTCCTGGTCCCCTAACACCAAGGCCATAGTGAAGAAGGCTCAGCAGCGGCTGCACTTCCCACGGGTTCTCAGGAAAAACAATCTGGATAAGAAGCTGTTGCTGGCTTTCTATAAAGCCTCTGTGGAGAGCACTCTGACATACTGTCTAGGTGTGTGGTATGCAGGTTCCACAGCTGAGGACAGGAAAACTGTACAGAGGGTGGTAAACACAGCTCAAAAGATCACTGGTTGCCCTCTGCCCTCCCTGGAAGACTTAGCCAGGTCCCGCTGCCAAAACAGAATCAAGGCCATCACAGAAGATCCCTCACACCCTGGTAATTATCTTTTTGACCTGCTGCCATCTAGACAGCGCTTTAGGCAATAAAATCCCACACCACTAGACTAACAAATAGTTTCTTTCCCTGGGCCATCTGAACCGCAAATAAACACAAAGTCACTACTTTATTAAGATGTGAAAAGATGTGAAATCTCAATACCTCATTCAGATGTATAATAATATATTACAGTACAATCCATCTCGTGTATTATACTCGGCAAAGCGTCACAGTCAGTGTTGGATGTATATTTTGTGTATATTCGTAGATATTGTACTCTCAAATTGCAAATGGAGACGTGGGTACTCTATTTTTCTTATCTTTATTTTTACGTGTTTTGGTTTTACTGTATTGTGAACATGCTGGGGTGCATCCACAGTTTCGTTGTACTTGTACAATGACAATAAAGTTCTTCTAAATTCTAACCACTGCACCACCATGGCTCAAATAACAAATAATAGGAATACAATGAAAAGCATATACCGTATATACTCAAGTATAAGTCGACCCGAATATAAGCTGAGGCACCTAATTTTACCACAAAAAACTGGGAAAACTTATTGACTCGAGTATAAGACGAGGGTGGGAAATGCAGCAGCTACTGGTAAATTTCAAAAATAAAAATAGATACCTCTATGAAAAATAGATACTTCTATGAAATATACCGTATATACTCGAGTATAAGTCGACCCGAATATAAGCCGAGGCACCTAATTTTACCACAAAAAACTGGGAAAACTTATTGACTCGAGTATAAGCCGAGGGTGGGAAATGCAGCAGCTACTGGTAAATTTCAAAAATAAAAATAATTAATTTGGGAAACTATCTCACTATCATGAAAGGTTTAATTGATTCACTAACCCAAAAGAAGAAGATGATGACAGCGGGAGGCAGGAGTCACTCTCTTCCCCTCCCCTCGGAGGCCCCCTGAGTCAGGAGTCGCTACCGCCGGCGCGGCCCCAGTCCCGCGTCGCCTCGGGAAGGGAAAGGCAAAAAGAGCCGCGGCAGCGCTTTGCAACGGCAGCAGCGGCACCGGAGGCTCAGGCTCAGCGGCTCCTGGTTTTGCCCCACCCTTCCTAAGGCAACACGAGACCGGAGCCGCACCGGCGGTAGCAACTCCCGACAGCTCCAGCTGGACACCTGAGCGGAGCCCGGGCGGAACTGCCTGTTGCCGCCGTGGGCGCCGCTGCCTGTTGCCGCCATGGGCGCCGCTGCGGGCGCCCGGCTGCCCAAGTAAAGAACAGGACGGCGCCGGACCATCGGAGAAGCGGAGCAAAGCCAGAGACCAGCAGCCGAGGCGCAGAAAGCCTCCCCCAACCAGCCGGCCGGTCTCCTCCTCCTCGGCCACACAGAACAAACAGGCAGAGAAGGAGGAGAGCAGCTGGCCAGCCGGGGGAGGCCTCCCGTGCTGCGAAAGAAGCAGCCAACAATCTCCGGCGCCGCCCTGCTCCACGCGCTGGCTGCTCGGACTTGCCGGGCCTGGCACATAGAACAGGGCGGCGCCGGATGTTGGAGAAGCCGAGCGGAGCCGGGGATCATTAGCCGCCTCTTTCGCAGCACAAGAAGCCTCCCCCAACTGGCCAGCTGCTCTCCTCCTTCTCTGCCTGCTTGTTCTGTATGGCCGAGGAGGAGACGACCAGCCAGCTGGTTCCCTTTCTTCGCCGAAAGGCAGCTACTAATCTCCGGCTTTGCTCCGCTTCTCCAATGGTCCGGCACCACCTTGTTCTTCTTGTGCTGTGAAAGAGGCAGCTAATGATCTCCGGCGCCGCCCTGTTCTATGTGCTGGCTGCTCGGACTTGCCGGGCCCGGCACATAGAACAGGGCGGCGCCGGATGTTGGAGAAGCCGAGCGGAGCCGAAGCCACCTCAGCTCGCGTTGTTTTCTGAGCCCGCGAGCCTAGAGCCAGGGCGCTTTCATTGCATGGCGGAGCTTCTTGTCTCGGGAAAAACCGGGCATCGTTGCTGCCCCCTGAGGGGAGGGCGATTCTGGGCTACGCGATTGGGGGACTTTGTGGCTTTGGGTGGGTGGGTGGGTGGGAGCGAGGACGGACGGAGTCCGTGAAGTGGGGCTTGCCTGCCCTTGCTGGCTGCCTCTGCTTCCTTAGGGGCGGGGAAGGGGGCTCATCTGGACCAAGGGTGAGTCTCCCCCTCAGTTTCCCCTGAAGGATCTTCCCTCGCTTTTGCCTTCTCCCTACATCTTCCCTCTGTTAAAATTCCCCCCCACACACACACACTTATTTTCGGGCGGATAGATTTCGTGTCTGAGCATTCTCACATGACGGTGGGTCTTTCCCCCCCTTAAAAACAGTTAAAAATAATAAAAATATATCCTCATGCAAGAACTTTTCTGCTTCCGATTACCCCCATGCTTAAAAGTTGCAAAGGAAACACGGAAGCAGGGAAGCGGCTGCCCAGCTCCGGAGCTCCACACCATTTTTTTTTCAGAGGGGAATCTGACTTGAGTATAAGCCGAGGGGGGTTTTTTCAGCACAAAAAATGGGCTGAAAAACTCGGCTTATGCTCGAGTATATATGGTAACTAAAAAGGCATGTTGCTTTCATTAGTGTCAAGATGGCATGAATTAACATGGCATACTCAATTGCAAGTTAACTTCATTCACTCTTGGCATTAAAAAATGCCACCGGGAGGGAATTATTATCTAATTAAAACTTTCACTAGGACAGTTGAGAATAAGTTTGATGTTCACAATTTCCTCTTTGAAAAAGACCAGTAAATAGGGAACAAGATGAAGAAAAAGAAGTGTGTTTTTTCACACTTTTCACACTTTTTCTCACTGCAGTGAACAAAAATGGCATCATAGGAACAGGCTTATTCTCAGTCCAAAGGTTTGTTTCTGATTTCTTCCCTGATTTAAGGGAAATTTGGGAAATGACCTCACTATTATGAAAGGTTTAATTGATTCACTAACCCAAAAGAAGATGATGATGATGACAGTGGTAGGCAGGAGTCACTCTCTCCCTTGCAAGAAAAAAGCAAGAGCCGTTCTTATGATATCTCTCTCTCTCTCTCTCTCCCCGAATAAAGTCAAGCCCTTTCCAGCATGCGCGCGATCCGCCACACGCCCTTTGCACCTTGCAAATGCAAAATCCCGGGTTTTTGCATTTGCAAGGTGCAAAGCGGGGCGGATCGCCTGTGTGCTGGAAAGGGCTTGACTGTATTCCGGGAGAGAGAGAGAGAGAGAGATCATAAGAACGGCTCTTGCTTTTTCACCAGCCCCGGCACTGGGGGCTTGCAAGGAGAGAGTGACTCCTGCCTCCCACTGTCATCTTCTTCTTCTTTTGGGTTAGTGAATCAATTAATTTGGGAAACGATCTATCATGAAAGCTTTAATTGATTCACTAACCCAAAAGAAGAAGACGATGATGACAATGGGAGGCAGGAGTCACTCTCTCCCTTGCAAGAAAAAAGCAAGAGCCGTTCTTATGATCTCTCTCTCTCTCCTCGGAATAGTCAAGCCCTTTCCAGGCGCGATCCGCCGCCGCCCCTTTGCACCTTGCAAATGCAAAACCCCGGGATTTTGCATTTGCAAGGTGCAAAGGGCGGCGGCGGATTGCGCGTGCTGGAAAGGGCTTGACTATTCCGGAGAGAGAGAGATCATAAGTGAATCAATTAATTTGGAAAACGATCTCACTATGAAAGTCAGTGTTCTCTGCCAGTGGGGCGTTTGGAAGAAAACGCCCGCGGCATATCCACGCGCGTGTAAGGGGAATCAGAAATCCCGCGTTCAACGCCTAGCACGGCAGAAGAGAAAACGCAGCTGTGAGCAAATACTGGGAAAACCTGATTGA
Source organism: Notechis scutatus (assembly GCF_049901735.1). Lineage (NCBI taxonomy): Eukaryota > Metazoa > Chordata > Lepidosauria > Squamata > Elapidae > Notechis > Notechis scutatus. The sequence continues at coordinate 259,744,029 of NC_142009.1, read as the reverse complement.
TCAGAAGGAAGGAGGCAAAAGAGGGAGGGGTGGTGGTGGACGGAGGTCCCACTGTTATTTGTGAAACACTCGGTCGGCAGCGCTTAAAGTCAACGTCCTCGCTCCCACCCACTCATGCACCCAAAGCCACGAAGTTCCCCAATCGCACAGCCCAGAATCGCCCTCCCCTCAGGGGGCAGCAACGACGCCCAGCGTTTCCCGAGAAGCTCCACCGTGCAATGAAAGCGCCCTGGCTCTGGCTCGCGGGCTCAGAAAACAACGCGAGCCGAGGTGGCTTCGGCTCCGCTTGGTTTTTCCTCAGCCCCAGCTGCCTTCAGTCCGCTCAGGAGGAGGAGGAGGAGGTGGTGGTGGTGGTGGTTCGCGTTGTTTTCTGAGCTCTAGGCTCGCAGGCTCATAAAACAACGCGAGCCGAGGTGCCTTCGGCTCCGCTTGGCTCGTTTCCTCAGCCCCAGCTGCTTTCAGTCCACTCAGGAGAGGAGGAGGAGGTGGTGGCGGCGGCGGCTCGCGTTGTTTTCTGAGCCTGCGAGCCTAGAGCCTAGAACTCAGAAAACAACGCGAGCCACCACCACACCACCACCTCCTCCTCCTCCCGAGTGGACTGAAAGCAGCTGGGGCTGAGGAAACGAAGCCAAGCAGAGCTGAAGCCACCTCGGCTCGCGTTGTTTTCTGAGCCCGCGAGCCTAGAGCCAGGGCGCTTTCATTGCACGGCGGAGCTTCTTGTCTCGGGAAACACCGGGCGTCGTTGCTGCCTCGAGGGAAGGGTGAATCTGGGCTGCGCGATTGGGGGACTTTGTGGCTTTGGGTGGGAGCGAGGACGGATGGAGTCCGCGAAGTGGGGCTTGCCTGCCCTTGCTGGCTGCCTCTGCTTCCTTAGGGGCGGGAAGGGGGCTCATCTGGATCAAGGGTGAGTCTCCCCTCAGTTTCCCCAGAAGGATCTTCCGTTGCTTTTGCCTTCTCCCTACGTCTTCCCTCTGTTAAAATCCCCTCCCCCACACACACACTTATTTTCGGGAGGATAAATTTCGTGTCTGAGCATTCTCACATGATGGTGGGTCTTTTCCCCCCCCCTAAAAACAGTTAAAAAAAGAAAAAACAATATAACCTCATGCAAGAACTTTTCTGCTTCCGATTACCCCCATGCTTACAAGTTGCAAAGGAAACACGGAAGCAGGGAAGCGCCTGCCCAGCTCCAGAGCTCCACACCATTTTTTTTTTCCAGAGGGGAATCTGACTCGAGTATAAGCCGAGGGGGGTTTTTTCAGCACAAAAAATGGGCTGAAAAACTCAGCTTATACTCGAGTATATACGGTATATGATGCTGTACATAATGAAAAAGCACAATGGTTAGGGCCAGTTATTCACAAGACTGCAGCAGCTACAATGAAATGAAAGAATATGGTCTAAAGTTGTAAAATTCTTATAAAATTACAAGAAATTATTAAACGAAATATTTACCAACTGATCTTGGTTAAGGCGTTCTCCTCTGTTCATTCGATCTTGATAATCATCAAGTTTGCTCTGTAAACAAGATAAAACTTTTACAATTAAAAATTGTAAGTTTAACAGAATTAGATGAAAATGTCTTACATCAGAAAATAAGAGTTTCTCAATCTTTCTATTTAAAAGGACAAAGCACAATAAATTATATAAAAACTTAGGAGAAAGGCAAATTTAGTAATTACCGTACCTTTCTTAACTGAATATTGCTACACATTTACATTATTTACATTACATATGAACTGTTTAATCTCTAAAAAAGAAAAAAAACAAGAAAAATAGTAAAAATGAATCATGCTAATTTATTTAGATGGGCATTTGCAAACGACTTCAGAGATGCACCTTCTCTGTGGCTACCTCAGGCCTGAGAATAGACCCCCAATTGAAATTTGAAGGACCCCCCCACCCTTTAACCCTTCACGTTAGCTCCTCTCACCTAGTCAGGTAGAGAAGGTATGTTGTGGACCCTGTCAGTTACAGAATTCCGACTGGCAGTGTCCAGGAAGACAGCTTTCTCTGCTGTTGCTTCCACCCTTTGGAACATTCTCCCCCACAGAGATGAGGCAGCTCCTCACTCACTTTTCCTTTTGAAAATATCTGAAGACTTGACTCTGCCACCTCACTTGGGACTCACAAATGAACCTAATAGCCCTCCTCATGCCCTTTAATTAATTTTTAGTATTGGTTTTAACTATCCTTGCCTCGACAATATTTTAAATGTTATATTTAGTTTTTATGTTTTAATACCTTATTTGTACAATGCTCAAAGTCCCTCTGTGAGGGAGATGGGCAGTTCCTAAATGTGATAACTAAAAGGTTTGACGGTCTGGAAGGCTGTGAAGACACCTAAACACTGGACTAAGATGGGAGTAAAGAAAGAACATAAGCAAGACACATAATTAAAATAATAGAGCAGTAATTTGCGAAAGTGTATCAGACATGACCCTCCCATGTTCTATGCAAATAAAGAAAATAGAAATTTAGACTTGCAACATTCTATCACCATAACCTTGTAATAAAAGTATTAATTTGCATGTCTTTTGTTTCCAAGTTTGGTCTATCTTGGAGGGCTGCCAATGGGGGATGAGCCAGGAAGTTGACAGCAGGCTGGTCTGGCACCTTGTAATTGTTCTGGTTTTATTATGATTTGATGGGAAGAGGCTTAATATGAACCATGTGAAATATAAGATAAATAAATAAATGAATGAATAGATATAGGCTGCTATCATTCATATTTGCTGAAAGGTTTTCCTGCCCAATTTTCAGATTCATCTTTCTCAATCTTTTCAACTAAAGCCGAACTCCAAAATAGAAGCATTCTTTGTGTCAAATTGTTTATGTTACAGAGGTAACAGCTAATCTGATTCTATCAGATCTTTACTATATGGACATTAGCTAGATTTCAGATATACTGGCATTTTACAGAATGATTTTCCAGGTTGTAATACATTACAATATTAACATGTTTTTGATTTGCATGTAAAATATAATCTTAGATGCATATGCTATATAAATTTAACTGCTTTTTGTAAAAGGTTTCAAACATTGTACATGTCATGAATTCTTCACAATCTTGATTGACCTATACTGACATATTGCAAATCTCCTTGACTTTTTTCAAGGAGAACCTAAATTAAAAACAAGAAACTGAAGACCACCTTTTCCAATGGTTTACTTATGATCAGGTGACAGAAAGATTTAAACAGGATGAGAGTTTGATTTTACAAATGAGTAAAGTGACTTTGAGTTGAATGTGTGTACTAATGATAACATGTTATTGCTAATACGTATACATTTTTCCTGAAAATGAGTACTGAAGACTATATGATCAAATGGGTAAAATATGTATATAATTTTGATCAATAGAAGAATATGTAAAGGACTGAAATTTACCTTGAATATTAATAATGGAATTATAATTTGAAACAATGTTTATAAAATGATGTACCTTTGGTATAACACCTGATCACTGAAACGAAAGCTTTTCCTTTTAGCAACCCACATCTATTCATTCATTTATTTTAGGTTTAATAGATAAACAGGTTGAAAATAACCCAGAACTTTATGGATGACAGCAGCGAAAGTTCTGTATACTAGGGCATTTCTAGAAGCCTGGCAGTCTGACAAATCAGTCATCAATAGACACATAGACATTAACATTTATTGACTATGCAAAAGAGACAATCAACCACTCCAAAAGAGAAAAAGACTCCTCTCTACTACTAATCAGCACACAGATCAGCATATATTAACTCCAAGATCAACTTCAGACCAACAATTAAGTAAGCAATACCCCAATCAAGAAACTGTTTGCCAAAGAGCCATTATTAAACAGCTCGAAGAATCCCTACCCACACAGACAGGCAAGACACCAGAATATAAACTGACAGCACACAGCACTCCTTACTAGAACTGATGATGTTACTACAGTAGTTAGGGTAATGAAACTGCAAGAAAACAAACAAGCTCAGAGAGCACCAAGTACCCCTCATTTCAATCCTGAACTAAAATATTCTCTTTCACTGAGACTTCTGAATACGCTCTGAGGGAAGAATTTACAAATTTATACAATGGAAAATGAATTGTAAAGCTAATCAATTAGCAAAGAAAGAAAAAACTGACCACAGCTAGTCCTTGACTTATGATCACAATTGAACTCAAAATTTCAATTGCTAAGCAAGGCAGTTAAGTGAGTTTTGCCTCATTTTATGATCTTTATTGCCATAGCTTTTAAATGAATCATTGCAGCTGTTAAATTAGTAACACGGCTGCCTAGTGATTCTGGCTTCCCCATTAACTTTGTATGTCAGGGGATCATAAAAGTTGATCACATGACCCTAGGATACTGCAATCGTCATAAATACATGCCAGCTGTGAAGCATCCAAATTTGATCACAAACATTGGGATGCTGCAATGATAGTAAGTGTGAAAAAGTCATAAGCCACTTTTTTTTAGTGCCACTGTAACTTCAGTCACTAAACAAATGGTTATTAACTTGATGTTTATCTATTCTGTGATTACATAATAGACCTTGTCCAACTTTGAAACTACTGTTGGACTTTTAGAGTAAGAGGTTAATCTATTTTATATCTGTACAGAAGAAAGTTGAAAGTTACTTTTTTCCCTTTTCTCTTTTTCTTTCTTTTTGTAGTCCTGATTTTTTGTTGAACCATTTTTCCCTAGCTCCTTTTTTTATATTGTATCCTTTGATAAACTTAATAAAAAATTAAAAAGGAAAAACAGAAATTTTTGCAAAACTTCAACCTTAGGGGAATGTCATTGTATTCTCAAGTGTATTCTCAAGAATTTTTCACAGGCTAATTAGAATTAGCAGATTGCAGATTACTTTTTCTTATTTGTTGAACTCTGCAATACTGTACTGTACCGATACTACTGTAATCAGATACATAATAGTACTAAATTGCAGCAAATGTTTCACTGTACAGCACCAATATATTTTCTCCTTCCCATTCTTTAAATCGAACTACTGCCCTCTCAGCATAAAACTGAATAGATAGCAACACATCTGCTTAACTAGCCAACATGCATTCCACGATTCTACACAATTCTCAGTTAGTTCTAGACTTACACATAGTTGCTTAGTGACTATTAAAAGTTATAACAGACCCATGTGGGAGCTACTTATGAAGTTTTGACAGTCACCTCCCCCCAATAGTCATACAACCAAATTTCAGGAGCAGGCAAATGGGCTGTATTTACTACTGCTTGTAATGTCCTATATTCACATGATCACATTTTATGAGTTTTGCTAAAAACCACCAATTACTTCCAATTTACAGCAAAATCACACCCATAGCAAACCACTGATCTGCTAAATGAGCAGGTATTCGCTTAACAATTATTGTAAAGAATATCATAAAACTGGGTCAGTCAAACAACCAACCTGTTTGATGACCATCAAGAATTATGTCAATCATGGGTAGGCTCCCTTATGGTTATAAGTCAAGGACTACCTGAACATTGTTCTGTATTTTATTGTTAATTACTACTTAAATAATTTTATAATCATAGAATATTTTAAAGCTACAACAAACCTTTTAATTATTATTTTTATCCTGCCTTTATTATTTATAAAATAACTTAAACATATTGGCAAAACATATCCAACACATCTTCCTCCTCTTATTTTCTCCACAAGAACCCTGTAAGGTGGATTAGGTTGAGAGATTGACTGGCCCAAGGTCAGTTACTGGATAAAATATATTAATATTCTATCATCAGTAATTATTTGAAAAAATATTTTCCATCATTTCTATGCTTTTAGTATCTCTAATTGTATGCACTTAAATAAATGTTCTTAATTTCAGAAAGTTAAAATCCTTCAAAATATGTACCATCCCATCCACCTCCAAAACAGGAATTCTCTAATAAAAAATATCAATTATTAACATCTAGATGAAAAATTCTAAGATGCTTGGAATTTTTTATTCATATATTTTAAGACTACCGTGTTTCTCCAACAATACGGCCTCCACCAATAGGAAGGCCCAGCATGTTTTTTGGGCATAAAATCAAATTAAGCCCCTCCCCCCAAATTTAGGCCTATTTTAAAATATGCAAAATAAGGGGGAAGGGCGGGGAGACTTGCCGTTAGGAGCGCCCGGCGGGCAGGAATTCCTCGCCACCAGCCGCTCCTAACGGGCGATCATGGCGAAGCGCGGAGAGCTCCCTACTCCCACCAAACACCTTGCTGCAGACACCTTTGGCACCCGCCGCTGTTGCTTTCCCTTCTGCCCATTCCGCCGCCACGTTTGGAGCTGCCGCTTCCGTGTTTGGAGTGCCGTCGCCATTTGGAGCTCCAAACGCGGAAGTGGCAGCTCCAAACATGACGGCAGGCGATCTTTTTATTTTGGTCCGCGCGAAGTTCAGAGCGAGCAAGAGAGGGAGACTGCGATGCCTCCATCCGAGATGGCAACCTCACTAGTGGATCACAACGTGGCTGGAAGCCCGAATCGGCGGGATACGATGGCGATCTTTTTGGAGCGAGAGGAAAGGGAGAGAAGAATTGCAAGGCGTAATTTGCAGGAGGAAGTGGGTGTACCCCACGGCAGGGAGCCCAAGGAAGAAGGGCTGGTAGGCAACCTGAGAGCGTCCCGTAGCTCCGGAAGCAGCCTAGAGACGCGCCCGGGGAGAGGTGCAGATGCTGCCTTGTAGTCCCCAAACCAACTCCAAACGCGAACGTGCTCCAAATGCGAAGCCGGTCGCTAAAGAGCCAAAAAGCAGCAAGGGCGCCAGGTGGAAAGGACAGGGTCGCGATCACACGGAGATGCCCAAAGAGCGGAGCGCACATAACTAAAGGCGGCGCACGCAGTTGGTTTCGCCATCGTATCCCGCCGATTCGGGCTTCCAGCCACGTTGTGATTCACTAGTGAGGTTGCCATCTCGGATGGAGGCATCGCAGTCTCCCTCTCTTGCTCGCTCTGAACTTCGTGCGGACCAAAATAAAAAGATCGCCCGCCGTCATGTTTGGAGCTGTTTGGAGCTCCAAATGGCGGCGGCACTCCAAACACGGAAGCGGCAGCTCCAAACGTGGCGGCAGAATGGGCAGAAGGGAAAGCAACAGCGGCGGGTGCCAAAGATGTGTGCAGCAAAGGTGGGAGTAGGGAGCTCTCTGCGCTTGGCCATGATCACCCGTTAGGAGCGGCTGTTGGCGAGGATGCAAGGGGGGGGGAATTAAGTCACCGCCGAAAAGACGGCCTAGCCGTTTTTGGGGGGCTCAAAAAAAAATAAGGCCCGGCCTTATTATGTGAGAAACACGGTATTACTAGAAGTGTGTGAAACAATCTAAACTGCCAATATTCCTGTGTTGTTTTGTAGCATTAAAAATCAGAGCACCAGTAAAGTTGGAATGCCATTAAGAACAGATTGTTTTAAATTGAAAATAGTTAATGGGCCCATAAGAGAGTATTTTGAGTACTCAAACATTTCAAATTGGGAAAATTTTGTATATCTCTTGAAATCATTGTTCCTTAAGACTTATTAGAATAAATATATTTCTCAACCCTTGTTTAATAGATTGCAATGGATAACTGCAACTGAAAACACTTTTTATTAATGTATTCTACTTTATACTTTCACACCATAAGAACCCATAATGGTATATAATTAAAATTAGAAAACAACAAAACACAAATCCATAAAATGTAATATAAAAAAGACAGAAAAAAATAACTACAAAGCTAACATTGCTATTAAAACTAATAGTTTTAAGAACCCAAAGACCGGGTCTCAATCTCCAAATATCCTTCTGAACTCAATTTTCTGAAGTTTGAGAGTGAGAATGCCATCTAGATCTTTAGTTAGTACTGCTACTGAGAAACAAACATTTGTTAGTCTTCTCCTTATTCTATAATATTGTAGAACTGTAGCCTACAGTATGAACTGAACTTCATCCAAGTTCTATCAAAAAAAACCAGATTAGGGTTAAACAAACACCACCCAAGCAATGCACTGTGACCTGTCTTCACTAAACCTACTGAGCAAATATTAACTGGGTATGAAATACAGTATATGAAATTTTAGATTCAATAATTGAGGATCCTCATTTAGAAGTAATCATTTCACATTTCCTGTAGGTATTTTGGCCCATGTCCCCTTTACAAAATGGCTTCAATCTCTTGCTATGTTAGGACTGTTTTTTATATAAACTGCTCACTTCAGATCATGGCATATTTCATCTATACCAGGGGTTCCCAACCTGGGGTGCTCGCATACATAGCTGAAAAGATTCAATCCTACCATATATTTAACGCGTTCAGTAGTTCCTAAAGTCTAAATTTCAGGGGGTGCGAGGTTCGAGTGAAATTTCTTTAGGGCTAAATAAAAAAGGTTGGGAACCACTGATCTAGGCCATGGCTTTGACTTAAGCATTCCAAAATACTTGTTTTACTCCAGCAATTATGTTTACTTGGGTGCTTAGGGTTGTTTTCATGTTGTATTGTGCATGTTGTTTAAGCTTTAGCTGAAAAGATTCAATCCTACCATATATTTAACGCGCGTTCAGTAGTTCCTAAAGTCTAAATTTCAGGGGGTGCGAGGTTCGAGTGAAATTTCTTTAGGGCTGCGGGCGAAAAAAAGGTTGGGAACCACTGATCTAGGCCATGGCTTTGACTTAAGCATTCCAAAATACTTATTTTACTCCAGCAATTATGTTTACTTGGGTGCTTAGGGTTGTTTTCATGTTGTATTGTGCATGTTGTTTAAGCTTTAGCTAATAGATTAAGAGACTAAGACTTTTTTGTGTAGAATTTTGTACAATCCAGAATCCATTATTGCCTTAATGATTGCAACCTGTCCAGTCATGATATTCCGTGCTGCCATGTTTCATAATGGAATTAGTTTCTTTCTTTCAATGGTATAAATTGTTTCCTTTTAACTCCAGAAAGATCAATTCAGTAGTCTACTATTCACCAGGCAGGCCTTGGTGAATCTGAGATGGGCAGCAAAGAACTTTCCTGAGCACAAAGGTTTTATTTTTGGTATCTTTCCATGCATGCTATTCTTGTTCAAAATTTTCCTTATTTATGCTGACAAGAGTGGCCTGCAGATTGTGTATGGTCTCTTTGTATTCTCTACTGGGGAATCATATGCCTTATTATTTGGAAAATTTGGATTATTCCTGGGAAGAATGTTTGTACATTGTCAAACAATCCTGCCCAACCTCACAGGCATCAACAATTCTTTATAAGGTCTGCAGAAATGTCTTCTGATTGAGACATGATTTAGTTCTATAAAATTATGCTATGGAGCACAGTATTTTTAATAGGAAAAGACCCACAAATACATGCTAGAGAGATAATATCCCTGAGCTTTCCATATTATATCATACCATATTGTATACACCACCACACCACTCCATAAACACGGAACATTGACTTAGCATGTTCAAAAAGGACATGGCACATTATACTGTTTGTTTAACCAGAATTCCTCTTTAATAGTTAAATGAAGCTGTGACCAACATTGCAGGGTTACAATTAGTTACAGAAGATTCACATACTTTCACCACTGTAGGTGTTTCAAACTTTATAACTCTTTAGAACAAGGATTTTTAAAGTATGGGCTATAATATCCCAGTGGATGGTCAGAAATTTAGTGTCACAAGGGTTAAGCCTATGTATTGAGCTATCTGTCAAAATCACCCCAAAACCACAAAACATTAATCCAAATATAATATTTCATTTTGTTAGGGCATTGGGTACATATATTTATTATTTTAGAGAATTGCAGTATTACAAAGTTTAAAATTACTCTTTCAGAAAAAAAACCTATACTTCTTGGCTAGTTTGGGGAAGGTTCAAAGTTTGTATTATGGCCTTTAAAACTAAATTGTTAAATATCAGGAAGTGCAATGGACTAATTGTTCCCAGTGTTAGCTTGTCTGATTTTAAAGATTTTCTTGTACATCTTGCCAATTGTTGAGTTGCAAGAAGGAAGGAGGGGTTGCTAATTTGTAGATCACAAACATTTCCCTAAAAGGTTCAACACTTTGCAATATTCAAGGTATTTTGAACCTTTAGCCTGTGTCAGAATGCATCATTTGCTTCCTGTAATATTTCTATTGTCAATTTTATACCACAGTACAATGTTTTCATAGTTCTAGGAAACTTAGGCACAGTGTAATTCAGGCATGCCTACAAAATTGTCAATTTCCATCTGCCCAAAAAAAACCCTACAAAGTAAATTATTTCTTTATATTGTTTTAATGTGGAAAGAATGCCATATTTTTCCAGAAATTTAGAAATAAAGATGTAACTCAATGGGAATGTTAACATTATATTACTTTGTAATATCTATTTTGTGCATGTCATCTGATGTTCACAAAATAGGAAAAATAAACAACAGCTATCTGCAATATTATCACTAATATATTTTGGTTCATAGTAACTCAGTCCCAAATTAATCAGACATCAACTCTCAAATAGACTAATATGCAGAAATGACCTTTTAAAGATACAAATCACTTATAAAGAATTTTAACTAATTTCTGCATAACTTGCATCTATCTAGCAAAACACTAGGAATACTTAAGCTATTGGAGTAAACCTGGCTACAATGCATAACAATATCCAATAAAAATTAACCTTAGCTTTAAGACCAGTATAAGTATATGATGCAGTATTAGTTTTACACATATTAATTTGATTACACAATAAAATTATCTGCAAAATTATTTTATCCAGGATTTGCATTTATCTTCTCATTTTCAAGAAAATACTGAAGATCATAACTTTACTATTTTCTGTTTCTTTAAAATAGTGCTTCTTCGCCAATGGAAGGAAGGCTTACATATACCAAATCTCAACCAGGGATAGTAGTTCATTACTGCATATGTTAACATAATGTTTCATAAGCATAATACAACCCAGACAGGGGAACTCTGTGGACCAGTCATTTGGTATATGTAAGCCTCCCCTCCACTGGGTGAGAAATACTAAATATTATTATACTAAATATTTGCTTTTTAAAAACCAGAAGCTCAGAAGTAAAATCTTAACTAGCTTTTATAAGGACACTTTACTTTGGAAACAAATATTTAATTTTTTTTATCTGATGCAAGGTTACTGCTAAACACACATATACTGGGTATCCCCTATCCAGAGATCTCAACATACGAGCAGAAATGTATTCCTAATATTTTTAACAGACATCTAGACATAAATTCTACTGCATTACTGATAAGTTTAATTTGAGGAAGTTATTAAAATATGTCTTGTCCAGTCAGATGGTCTTACCATTTAAAATTTGTAAAAATCATTTTAGGTATCATTTCAGCACTCATAAGATTTTATCACTACATGTATGCTGAGACAGGATATTCTTGAAAATGGATTCTTGTGGAGATTAAACATTCCAATATTGTGACTACCTATAGCAATGTCAGATCTCTTTGGTTCTGCCCAAACGTAAGTGAGCCAGAGTTTAAGCTGAATACAGGCAATCTGACACGCTTTAGTTAAGCCTTCATTAACCTGGTAATATAGTTTGCAAAATCCCTCACCTGGATGACATTCCATCATTTTTGAAGCACTAGAGAAGGCTATTCAAGATATTCTGGATTACTAACACTAGATCTACATATTATATTCGAAGATATAATCTGAAGGACACCAGATAGTCTTCACAATTTTACTTTAGCATTATAAGAACAAACTTTGTATAGCTGGGTTGCCATGCTCATGGTAGACTCCCTTCCTTAAACAAAATCATCTGCAGACTGCAAACTCCTGTTTTTCTACTATTATTATGAGAACCTACATGAGTTATAAAATACAATTTGAACTTGGCTTATTTTTATTACCATAATTGTGATTTTGAAATCTGCTTTGGTTCAAATGACCCACTAAATTGTGATTAATCAAAAATAGAAGCAAAATCTGGATCACCGCACAGATTAGATGCCATGCTTGTCTTAGTATGATTTAACATTACATTCAAACCTGTACTTCTGTAGTTAGGATCTTTGCTGGAATGTATAAAATTTTTTATTCAATATTAGGCATAAAAAGAGCAGATACCTTAATTTCAAAATTAGTATTTTTAGAAATTACTTAAGTAAATATGGTATCAACCAAATACTGCAATCTAAAATTTTAATACCCTAGCAGTTATCATAAAATATATTTTATATGTTGCAACAAAATTTCCTTTACAAATGTTAAATCAAAACTAAATTTCTTAAATCAAGTAGAGAAGGATTAAGATTTTATGCTTTGGGTTTGATTCTGAAAAGAACACCTCAATGTAAAAGCAACATTAGGTGCAGTTAACTAAAGTAGCTATATGATCCAAGGAAAACCCACCTAATTTAATGAATCACTAACATGGGCCGCATTTGTACTACAAAGCAATTTTATTGAAATAAATTCAAAGCCATGTACAGTAGAGCCCTAATAAATTTGTTAAGGTTAAAATAAAGCAGCAGTCCTGCATAGTGTACTAAACTCTAATCTTATTGCAAAAGCAGGATAAAATAGCCCCAAAGCTATTATGATCTTTTGAAAAAGGCAGAATTGGTACAAAGATTAGAAGTGAGTTTTTAAAAAATTGCAGACTTGCGTAAAGTGAGTCTAAATAACTTCCTAACATATGGATTTCTTATTACTAATTCAAAAAAGGATATTAAACATTTTCACTGATTTACTGGACTTAAAGGCAACATATAATATAAAAATCTAATGGTTTTTATACACATATTTAGATGAAAGCAAGTCTTGCTCAAACAAGTATTTAATACATAAACATAAAAGCTATTTTTTTCAATGAGTTGAATGTTTAAAGTCATTCATTATACTCCCCATAATACAGCAATGTACTAAGAAGCATCCTGCTGCTTCTCTTCCATCACAGCTATCTTTTTACATTTCCTATCATTTTAGAAACACCTGGCAAGATATTTAAAATACTTGTACAGTTCTTTTGTGATCACTTAACTAACAGTTTAATGAACATTTCCACAGACCGTGGTTTTTCTATCTAGTGGTAGGAGCATGTAGCAAATACAGTTCCATTCAGAGTATTTCAACCAGCAGAAACTGAGGGAGGATGAATTTTGTTCCTTCCCCTCTTTTTCACAATACCACTTCATTCACTGCTCCATAGGATCTCTATTCTTTTGGAATAAAGAAAAAGAGAATCAAGAGAGGATTTCCTTTTCTATAGTGACTTTACCCCCTTCCCCTTCAGAGTGATGCCCATAGTGATTGGGGGAGAAAGGATCAGTGTTAGTACATCACATCAGAACCCCTTTTCACCAGTTCCTGTAAGAGCAGTCAGTGTCAAATTTTAACCAAAGATTCATAAAGCCAGCATGAGTTATTATAAAGTTTGTTCCAATAAATACTGATTTGGGAGCAAAACTCATGGTCAGGGTAGGGAAATTTGGCTCTTCTGTCACTTATGGACTTCAACTCCCAGAATTCCTGAGTGAGCCAGAAAAGGTTCGCCATCCCTGGCCTACTGGTTTTTCAGCTGTGGGGGAAATCAATTTTTGACTTGAGTGGGACTCTTTAATATACAAATGTAGGACATATATAAGTGATAGAAGAGCCAATGTTCCCTACCCCTGGCCTAGGGGGTTCCGTCCTTAGCAACGTAGGGCCTGAATGTTGACAAAAGGACGCAAGGCACGTCGTACCGCTAAATCTAAGCGTTTCGAAGGTAACATATAAATAACGCTGCTCTTTTTAAGATAGCAACTCGGGTCTTTTCGTTTCACTAAGTCTAGATGCGGCCCGCCACCGTTCGGCGATAAGTAAACTAAAAAAGAAAAGCATTTAATAAAAAACGTGCCGAAAGTTTCAACACTTCCTTTCGCAGGGGCGTTCCCCCCCCCCCTCCATCTTCCCGGAGGCCGAGGGAGAGGGAGCGTTTTCACGCCGCGTCTGCTTCTCCACACGGAGAGGAAGGACCAACTAAAATGGGGGAGAAAGGAAGAGGCGCGCGCGTGCACCCACACGGACAGCGAGGGCTGAGCGACTCGGGCGGGCGGGCGAGCGAGCAAACAAACAGCCGGGCCTTTGTGCAAGAAGCCTTTCACACAATGAGCCTCCCTCCCCGGGAAGCCTGGCTGCCTCTCGCCGCCGCCATGTTGGGTCCGGGCCGGCTCCATGTGCAAGGGAGGGGGGGAAAGAGTACGGGGGGGGAGAGTACAGGGGGGGGGGGAGGGCGAGAGATCAAGTCTCCGGTTAGCCGGTTTGGATCGGCGAGGGAGGGTGAGGGGGAAGAAAAGCAGCCCTTGAAAGCCAAAAGGACGCTGAAAGCGCGTTCAGACTTGAAAAAAACGCCGCCCCTCCGACTAGAAACAAAAGAGCAGGCGGGGAAGCGCAAGGAAAGGGAAAGTCTCCTCAGTTACCGCCAGTCGCTCCAGTCAACGTTAATTCCCACCCTCACAACTCCCGGGAAAAGGGGGGAGGGGAAGAGGGGGAGAAAGAGAGACAGACCCAGCCTCCGTACCTTTTTCTTCTCCAAATTACGCAGCTTCTTATCGATGACACCCAAAATCTGCTTCATGGCCTCCGTCTGCACCGAACTCGTTGTGCCGCCCGAAACCGCTGCCTGAGAAGAAGCCGCCGCTACCATTGCCTCGTTGGCCGCTTTACTGCCGCTACTCGCCATCGCGCTGCTGGTGGCCGAGGGCATCGCTTACTGAGGGAGAGAAGAACAACGCGTTACGGGATTCGGAGGGAGGGGAGGGGAGGGGAGGGAGGAAGCGAGAAAAAGGAAGCCGACGGGACGGCAGAGGGGACAGACGTCGGGGAGACGGAAAACGCGTCCCACCGGGAAGGCAAAGGCAGTCTTCCAATACCTCCTGCCTCTCACGTTCCCTCCCGCCGCCCGCCTGCATCCTCTCTCTCCCCCCGCACGCGCGCGCGCGGCCAGTTCCGACCCGGACCGCACCTGTCAGCGCGCGCCCAACGATCCTAGGCAACCTGATTGATCCTTGAAGGTCCGACCGCAACACCGCGGGCGCGTGCTCGGCGCCCACGTGATTGGCAACGCGCGGACATCCCACGCTTCCACCTCACCCCACCCCCACACGCCGCCGCCGCCGCGCTCAACCGTCTTCCCGAAACCGCTCTTCTTTACTTTTTCCCCACCTCACCGTGAGAGTTGCGCGCGCCCGCGTGCGTGTGTGTGAAGAAGTGGAAGATGGGAAGGCACCAGGAAGAAGACTCGGTGGGTTCTACGCAGGGGGAACGGCGGCCTCCGTCCGCGCGACTCCGGCCACTTACACCGCTACCTCTGCACCGAGTTATGGGGGGGGAAAGGAAAAGACCAAGAGAAGGCCGCGAGGGCGCGCGCGCGGGACAGGCAGGGCGCGAGCGGTGGGGGTCCTCATTTCATAGAGCTGGCGGTAGCGAACGCCGGAATCGCTTCATCATACTAGCCTCGTGCAAGCTTCCTAGCGTCCCTTCGTAAGCGCCTCAGTCTTAGGGCACGGATTTTTTCAGGCGCCCAGGCCACCTACAACCTTCGGCGCCGTGGTTAAGAGGAGCGACTTAGGCGGCGTCCAAGATTCTGGGAGGCGGGACTGTGCTGGGCCAAGCCGAAAGCTGTTATTTTGATGGGGGGAGCCCGTGACTTGGTTGTGGTGGGAAGGGCGGGTGGTTGGTTGGTTGGCTTGACAATAGGTAGGAGAGCTCGTTTCCCTGGACTTGGGAAATCTTAATATCAAGCCTTTTAAAGTTCGGCGATGCAGAACGATCCTGCTTTCCCGATAAGTTACTTGGTAATTCTTGGCGGTGGGGGAGCAGGAAAGTCCGAGGTCAGGGCAAGTTTTTTTTTTTCTTCTTCGTAGTAATCCCGAGGCTTTGAAAACTTACAAAACTTTATGTGGTTCTTGTAGAAGGACGTGAGGCAAAAAAAAAAAAAAAACACGATTTAGTCAGCCAAGGCTATTGCTTTGGCGTTGATGTTGGTAGCAGTTAAATGCAGAGACTAACTTCCATATTGCTTTAGCGCCATCAACATAAAGATTTAACACACATAAAGCAACTCGAAAAATTAGAATATCGTGCAAAAGTTCATTTATTTCAGTAATGCAACTTAAAAGGTGAAACTTATATATGAGATAGACTCATTACATGCAAAGCAAGATAGTTCAAGCTGTGATTTGTCATAATTGAGATGATTATGGCTTACAGTTCATGAAAACCCCAAATCCACAATCTCAGAAAATTAGAATATTGTGAAAAGGTTCAATATTCTACCCTGTTTCTCCAACAATATGGCCTCCCCCAATAGGAAGTCCCAGCATGTTTTATAGGCATGAAATGAAATTAAGCCCCTCCCCCCAAATTAAGGCCTATATTAAAACATGCGAAATGGTGGGGGCTTGCCGTTAGGAAGTACTTTTGTTGCACACCCGGATATGGTGCTGCCTGCATTGACCCCGATGAAGTGCCCCACCAACGCCGAGGTCAACATCCAAGCCATCGCCGCCCGCCCGCCTGAAGATGCAAGGGGGAATTAAGTCACCCCCGAAAAGACGGCCTAGCCATTTTTTCGGGGCTCAAAAAAAAATAAGACCCGGCCTTATTATATGAGAAACACGGTAGGCTCAAAAGTGTCCCACTCTAATCTGCTAATTAAGCCATAACACCTTCAAAGGGATCCTGGGCCTTTAAATGGTCTCTCAGTCTGGTTCAGTAGAAATCACAATCATGGGAAAGACTGCTGACCTGACAGTTGTGCAAAAAAACATTATTGACACCCTCCATAAGGAGGGAAAGCCTCAAAAGGTAATTGCAAAAGAAGTTGGATGTTCCCAAAGTTCTGTGGAAGGAAAAAGTGTGGAAGAAAAAGGTGCACAAGCAGCAGGGATGACCGCAGCCTGGAGAGGATTGTCAGGAAAAGGCCATTCAAAAGTGTTGGGGACTTTCACAAGGAGAGGACTGAGTCAGTGCATCAAGAGCCACCACACACAGATGGATCCTGGACATGGGCTTCAAATGTCATATTCCTCTTGTCAAGCCGCTCCTGAACAAAGAACAACATCAGAAGTGTCTTACATGGGCTAAAGAAAAACAGACCTGGTCTGTTGATCAGTGGTCCAAAGTCCTCTTTTCTGATGAGAGCAACTTTTGCATCTCATTTGGAAACCAAGGACCAGAGTCTGGAGGGAAGAATGGAGAGGTTCACATTGCAAGATGCTTGAAGTCCAGTGTGAAGTTTCCACAGTCTGTATTGATTTGAGGAGCCATGCTGGTGTTCATCCACTGCTTCATTTAAGTTCAGGGTTGTCACAGCCATCTACCAGGAGATTTTGGAGCACTTCATGCTTCCTTCCACAGATGAGCTTTATGGGGATGCTGACTTCATTTTCCAGCAGGACTTGGCACCTGCCCATACTGCCAAAAGCACCAAAACCTGGTTCAATGACTGTGGGATTACTGTGCTTGATTGGCCAGGAAACTCGCCTGACCTGGACCCCATAGAGAATCTATGGGGCATTGCCAAGAGAAAGATGAGAGACATGAGACCGAACAATGCAGAAGAGCTGAAGGCCGCTATTGAAGCATCCTGGTCTTCCATATCACCTCAGCAGTGCCACAGGCTGATAGCTTCCATGCCACACCGCATTGAGGCAGTAATTGCTGCAAAAGAGGCCCAAACCAAATACTGAGTACATATGCATGCTTATACTTTTCAGAGGTCCAATATTGTTCTATGTACAATCCTTGTTTTATTGATTGCATGTAATATTCTAATTTTCTGAGATTGTGCATTTGGGGTTTTCATGAGCTGTAAGCCATAATCATCACAATTATGACAAATCACAGCTTGAACTATCTTGCTTTGCATGTAATGAGTCTATCTCATATATTAGTTTCACCTTTTAAGTTGCATTACTGAAATAACTGAACTTTTGCATGATATTCTAATTTTTCAAGTTTCACCTGTAAGTCTAAGTGCTATTGCTGTTTGAACATGTCAAGGACTTTATAATAAAGTCACAAATGCAATTCAGAGAAACAGATAATTTGGGCATAGGTATGCTTATTTCGGAAAAGAATGATGAAACCTAAAATTTAAATTATAAGAAAGTATGGTGTGAAATAATGAGCTTGGGGTAATTGTTTTATTTTTATTTTGAAGTCCTAAGCAACCACGTATGTATAAATTCTTTATCATAATTCAGCCCTAACCTCTTCTTTCAGGTCTCCCAATGGTGCACTCATCAACATGGTAACGGGACCCCTCCACCCCATAAAATGATAGCTTTGAGAGACAATAAACAATTTTGTTACATTAGTGGAAAAACTCTAAAGTGCTTTATTTTGCAGGCCTGCATCAGCTTTAAAAAATTTTCTGTGTTGAAACCATGATAGTAAGAGTCTTCAAGAATTAATTTTTGAAATTTGAGGTTGTTGCAAGGATAAAAGGACATTATAATGTATAATAACTTTTAACAAAGGTATATGACCTGCATCTGTGTAATGGTTTTTACTAAAGTTGAAAGAGCTGTGCTAACTAAAGATAAGGCAAGGAAGAATCTGTAGATACAAACTCGTGGTGTCATGTGACATACCAGGACTTTTCCCCCCCTTCACTAAATTTAATAAAAAGTAGCAAATAGAGACCTCACTCATAAGCAACATAATAATTACCTTCAGGCATTCTCCAAAGCACAAGCTTCGCCACATAGATTTTTTAATATTACATTTTAATTAATGGGGATGGGGAAGGGTTTGTAGCATTTAATTTCAGTACCTTTTTTAAAATGTCACTCAGAATAAAAAAAGCATTGTAACATAAAATGACTTAGGCTTTAACCAAGCACTCTTGTGAAGCAACTTATTTCATGTGAACAGATAGTCAAAGGCTACAATTTAATGCATGTTATATCTTCCTATTATAGATTTGTTTTTCAGCATCAAATATTGCAGCAATATAGGTCTTAATAGCAGATTTTACAGAATGCAAAAGGAATACTAATACATCTTATCCTTATATCTAGTTTGAATTCATTTTAATTCTAAAATCTTTCCATTTTCTCGTCTCTAAGGTTATAGATAGATTTCTTGATATTTTCAGTTCTGCCACATGGGGACTCAACCTCTGTCCTTCCTTTCCTTCTTTGAGTTGTTAAGGCAGGGATGAAGGAGTGGATTTTGAGGTGGTTTGTTGTCCTGCTGCCCAAAAACAGAGTCATGCATTCTCTTTAAAAAGGTGATTTCTTGATCCCACATCTTGCCCTCAGTTTCCAACCCTGCAGTTTTAAGGAAGATCTTAAAGAAAATGGTAGGACTTGAGTTGGAAAAGTTCTGGGAAAGAGGCAACAGTGACCTCTTGTGGATGAACTCTCACTTGTATGATAGGCATTCAGTTTTCTTTATACTGGTAGATCTAAATACTTTGGATATAATCACCCATATAATAATACTCTAAATACTTTGGATATAATCACCCATGGTATTCTCCTGGAGTACTGTACTGTAGTGAATTTAGAGGATAGCCATGACAGAGAGGGAAGACTCCCTACAAAGGCAATTCACAGTAAACATGGTTTAAACCCATATGAAGGTAGTAATTTATGAAGTGGTGTAAGACAGGCTTTCCCTAATTCACATGAAGATAAAAGAGGGAAGAAGGAAGCACGTTCAGACTTGCAACTTTTTTTTTTATAGTAATTGATAATTTTTAGGCCTGTGGTATGGAAGCTGCTTGGAATAGTATGAAATAATTATGTTACAAGTTGCCGCGGGCATGGATTTTTCTTGTTTGTTTGTTTGTTTTTATTACTATAATACACATAAAGGAAAATACAACTGGATATAAAACAGTAATTTTATCCTGATACAGATAGCTTCTGTGGAAACTGAAGAGAGAAGCTGAAAAGAGGAAAACCATGTCCTGCCAGCCTGAAAGAGACAAGTCTAGCTGCCATGTAATCACTTAACTGCAAAGGGAGTGAGAGTGGGCCAGAATCTAGATGTAGCTCTGCACACTTTGAGATTATAAGATGCACATATCTCCAGAAGAGAAAGTGAGTTAACTTTAAAATGTTTAAACTAAATAAATTAGTTTATTGTTTTATTGCCATGTCACTACTGCTTATCAGAATAGCAGAAGGGAGGTCAGGAAAAAGAATTCAGCTCTTTTAGCTGCTATAATCAAATACTACCATAATTACACGCTTGAAAATGAAACAACTTGATCATAAAAAGGAATTTACAAGAAAGTACTTTGTTATCAATAGAAGAAAATATTTATAGCTCAGGGTTTATAACTAAGGGGCCCTTGGTGCTTGCTCTCTGAGCTAGGTTGTTTGCTTGCAGACATTTCATTACCTGATAGGTAACATCTTCAGTGCTAGAAGGGAGTGGGTGGGGTTTACCGAGAGAGCAAAAGGGTTAGTGAAGCTCAGAGAGCACCAAGGATTCCAAAGTATTGTGTATTTACTGTTGGATCAATTTCCATAAGTTCATGAAACTATTGTGTCAACCAGGTTATTAAAGAATGTATGAATGTGAAAAATATGTTTATTAATTTTTTTAAAAGTACTAAAGTGAATACACTTGAATTACTATTTATGCTAATACAGAATTCAAAATTGGTTGCTGAATACAATAAGAGTCATACAAATAAAGCATGGAGAAAAGTAAATGAAATATTTAGCAAATTATTCAACATTGATGAAGTAATAAAATATGGATGTGTGATTTTTTTTTAGTTTATTTATGGATAAATGCAGGGGTAGGATTCAGCCGATTTGGGGCACTTCAGGTGAACCGGATGTTAAATTTACATATGGTTCACCAAACAGTTGAATTAACTGGCTGGCCCCTCCCACCTCACCCTGCTCCTCCAAGGAGTCTCCACTCAACCCAATTTGGATGCAGGTGAGTGCAGGGTCCATGCGGAGACTCTGGGAGGGTGAAAAACGGCCCTTCTGGAAGTCCAGAAACTGGCCTGTTTCCGGCTTCTGGAGGGCCTCTGGAGCCCGGGGGAGACCATTTTTGCCCTCCCAGAGGCCCAAGGGAAGCCTCCGGACTCTGGGGAAGGCAAAAAATGGCCCTCCCAGCAGTTCCTGTGGGCCACGCCCACCATGGCTACAGCCACCCAGCAACCAGGCAGAGAACCAGTTGTTGGGATTTTTGAATCCCACCACTGCATAAATGTATTGTAAAAGGAATGCTTTTGATATGTGTCAATGTGTATGCAAACATGCATGTACTGTAACTTTGTATATAGATGATACCCTATTGTTGGTTAAGAACTAACTTGCACCAAATGTTAGCTAGACTGTATGATGTAACAAAGAGTATAGAATTGAACATTTACATGTTGAAGACCCAGATAGCTATGTTTGATGAAGAAAACATTATGACAAAGTATGCATAAATGGTATAAATCAGAGCAATTATATTTGTGTACATTGGTAGGAGACTTATTATAGATCAGGGGTGTCAAACTCGCATCGTCATGGTGGAATCCCATGGCGTATCAGGACTTTTTCTCCCTTCCCTAAACTGGGCATGGGTGTGACCAACACGTGACACATCCGGCCTGCAGACTGCAAGTTTGACAGCCCTGTTATAGATGGTAAATCAGTGAAGAAATTTTAAGCTGTGCAATATTGATAGTAGTCTGAATGAATATCAGCATTAAAATGTGTTTTGAACTATTCTAAGATAAGATGTTATTCTGTGGTCAAAGTTTAACATTGGATGAAAAATTGACCTCATGTACTGTATTTTATAATCATGTTTACTTTCCCCTTTTTCCTGAGTGAAATGATTATCTCTGTTCATATCTTCTCATGAAATTTCCACTGGCAATGGTAAGCCATTGTGGTAATAGAATCCTAAATTTATCCAGAAAAAATTCCTAATGTAGCCTTTACTGTGCTTGTTAACAAAATAATGATTAAATATGTGGGATTTTGCATTTCAAGACTGGAGCATTTTTTAGATAGGAAATATTTTGTACTTTCAGCTTAAATTTGCTGAATATTTTTCATTTGCATATTCTTTAAACATGAGGCTGCTTCTTTTTTACCTTTGGTAAGTATGCAGGAAATATTAGGGATAATTTAGTTATTATTTATTAATTTGTTTTCCATCTCTCTACAAGGCGACACTGAGCAGCTTATAAGGTTAAAAGCAAATAAATCTCTCTCTCTCTCTGTGTGTGTGCATGTTTTGTAAAAATAATGATAAATTATGGTAAAACTATGGGAGGGGGAGGGAACAAAGCATGCAAAAGCTGAGATGGGATCTACTTTTAGTCCCATCAACCACTTCCAGTGAGGTATTCCTCCATTGGGTCCCAAGACAACTGTCAAACAGGTTTTCAAGGCCCTTACAGAAGGTCAGGTGGATGGGAGCAGATACGCCTTTTCGGATCCCATAACTCCTCTGTGAACCACAGGAAGCATTGGGAGTGATGGGTCAAGAAAGGGTACAGAGGCCTAAACCTGTCAGGTCCCATAGATTCTATTGGGGCGCTGCCATTCTGGTGGGGGGTGGAGGTTTTTGCATGGGTTTTTCCTTTATTCTTTTTCTGCTTTGATGTACCTTTTGGGAAATGGGAGGGTGGAAGAATGCCTGGGTCCATCTGTTTTGTCTCAACACTTGGAGGAGCAAGATCGGGGCACCTGAGAACTGCCTGTTATCACCTTCTCAGCCTGAAGTTCTCACAATATTTTCACACTTTGGGACTGCCTCACAATTGAACTGGACATTGGGAGGGGCTTCAAAAGAAGAGGTTTAACTTAACACTCTGGCACGGGAAATTCAGATTCTGACTACACTCTCTCTGCTATCACTGTCTTCCAATAAAAGTTCCTTTTGAAATGCCTCATGCTTCAAGAGTTCTGCTTTCTTGAGAAGACTGGCAAGGCAGGACCTTACAAAATGTGTCCAAAGTCGCAGCCACCTTTTGATTCCTGGTGGTTACCAAGGCTTTGGCAGGGCCATACAACAAAACCTCGGATATCCCCCAGTTCCCTCTGGAACCCATTCAGGTCTATCAGCCTCAAGGAGGAACTACTTGCATGGATCTGGTCTCCCTGAAGGGTGGCATAAGGTGTCAACTGACCATAATGGTGATGTTAAATCCCCCACCAGATCAAATGTTGCCATTGCTCTGACAAAAAGGTTGGGTCTGATGTGTGACCAGGTCAGGCCCTTGATCAGATTTTCTGTTTTTCAATTAAGTATGAAATTTTAGCATCTATTGGCTGAAAAAATAGAGGAGTACAGCTGATTGCCTCAAGAAAACTATTCCAAAGTTTGGATTAGAGAAAGATGGTCTAACTGTCAAAAGCTGTATTCTACACTAATTGCTATTTTCAATCAGTTTTCCAAGAGAGTCCTCATGAGTTACAGGTTAATTCCTGTATAAAATATTGCAGTCTGCAAACAGGCGCACCAAGAAGCTTGTTCAGCCATTGTTCCTGGGACAGTGTAAAATCTTTCATCTGCAACTTCAGCTTATGTACAGACCGAATATCTTATCTCTGGATCAGTGAATCAGTGACTAGCAGCACTATTTACCAGAATTATACTTAAATCTATTGATCTTCAGTACTTACTAAAGAAAAAGGCAATTTAAAAATAATTCCGTATCTGTGATTACAATAGATAATGGAAATCTTCCCTGGTTCTGTTGCTTCTCTTCTTTTGCACCAGAAAAAATGAATTTAATTCCTCTAGACTAGAATAATATTTTTATTCTAAATAGCTAAACATTGCATATGTTTGGCTACCTTAAATGACTGAACTGTATTGTTACATCCTTCATTTGAATTGACCCCATTTTTAAAAGATTCTGCAATGCAAAATATTTGTTCTACTTTTTTCAAAAGTATAATTTTAAATTATAAGAATTGGATAATAGTTTTTCCAGGGTTTTATAATTTTTTGACACACATATAGAAGTGTGATAATACCAATAGTCCTCAACTTACAACAATTCATTTAGTGACCGTTCAAAGTTACCAACAGCACTGAAAAAAGTGACTTATGACCATTTTTCACATTTATGACCATTGCAGCATTCCCCATGGTCACATGATCAAAATTCAGATGCTTGGCAACTGACTCATTTATAACGGTTGCAATGTCCCAGGGTCACATGATCACCTTCTGAGAAGTTCTGACAGTCAAAGTCAATGGGAAAGCCAGATTCACTTAACCACCATGGCAAGAAAGGTCGTAAAATGGGGCAAAAACTCTTTAACAAGTGTCTTACTTAGCAACATAAATTAGGGGCTCAATTGTGGTTGTAAATTGAGGATTACCTGTAATGGTACACACAAAGCAATTTACATTTGTCAGCCAATTGTAAACTTCCATATGTCAGAGCTTCAACAGAAACATAAAGTCACTTCTGATAAGTAGATAAAGCAGATATAATTTTCAACAAAAACACAGTTAAATGGCATAGTTAAAGTTTAATCTCATACATACTTCCAGGAAAAAGAACAGTATCTTCCTACATCTCTCTGAACTATCATGTGATAGAGGCCAGTACAACTTTAGCCTTGCATGAATACCAGTATTATAGAATATCAGTGTGATAGATTATGGCATTATACATGAATCTAGATAGAACCTAACCAAATCTCCACAAACCCTTAATGAGAGGTTCCCAGTCCATGAAAGAGATCATGCTTAGATTATTCTTAGCAGCTGTTAAAAGTTATATATAGTACTGTGTAGTACTAAAACTCTTGTTACTATGATGTTTAGCTGGGTGAAATGGTGCATCATAGGGTGACAGGTTTTAAACCAATGTTCTTCAAATGGAATAACTTACAGAATGGCTCCCAAGGCATTGAAATTTGGAGAAGTTGTGGCTGCTTCAGTGCTGCTGGTGGCTGCTGCTATGTCATCATGTTAAATATTCTGTGACCAGTTCCCAGTCAGTCTCAATCCTTCACTCCATCCCCCACTCAGCAGCAGCCAATTACCTGCTTGTTGGGAAAAATAGAGGAAGGGAGAGGGAAATTTCCAACACTCCCTGCCAGAAACTCAGTGGGGAAACCAGCAGGAAGTCAGAAGTTGTTCCTACTCCCACTGTTGTTTGCCCACCCTTGTTCATTCTGTTTCTCTGTTTAGATAAGGGAATACCTCTGAAATTATGTCCCAACAGGGCCCGGGTTGTCTAGTAATTTTTCTCTTATTCAACAAATCTATCAAGGTCATGTACCAGGTGTACAAAATCTGTTCACATTAACTTGGAACAAGGATGATTAGAACAGGAACAATACAAATAGAATAGAAACTGTCAATAGAAAGCAACAAATTTCATGATGGTATAGTTTTGGGCTAACTTAAGGATGGGTGGTGAGCACTTCAGATCAACAGTGGGGAAAAACTTTACAATTTTTTGTTTGTTGCCTCTTCCCATCACTCTATATCAGTGTCCAGAACAGATAATTTAAAAAATATATAAAAAGCACATATTTGTAAAACAATCATTTTTTAATCCAAATTTGCATTATGTTTTTAAATTTTCTAATATATCACACCATTGCAATTGGATTACATAAGCATATTGCATGGATAATAATTCATAATAATTCATATTTTAACCTAAGACTCCCAATCAATTCATTTTCCTAGAGTCCACCTAGTCATTTTGTCTCAAGATTTCAACGCTGATCCAACATTATTTTAAATGACTTCAGTTACTTCTTCAGAAGGGAGCATTTTCTTCAGAAGCTGCTGAATATGAACAGTAATCTTATGTGGAGCCTTTTATAAATCTATACTGTGACTTAAAGCCATATTTTATCCTAATTTATAAATACATTTATAAGTAACGTAAAATGGGCTCAACTGACCTTATCAGTGCTTAGGTATATAATTAGTTCTGTGAGCTTAATAGAAATATGCCAGAATGAATTTACCTTTCAGAAATGAAAATGTTTCTGCCTTCAGGGAAAAACAATAATTTGCAGAATATGTAGCATTGAAATGGTTTGACTTAGCTTTTTAGAAAATGTGGATGAAGCTGCAAGAAAATAATAGAGATGTGCCTACCATTAATCATCTCTAAAACAAGGGAATTTGTTATTACTATCTACACTTGTTCTTAGCTTTAATCTGTCTTTTTGGTTTGTTGCTGTCAGATTTAAAGAAGCAGGTTGTTTTTTTCCGGAGTGTTTCTCTGCTCAGAAATTAAATTAACCATTTTCTGTTACAATACTGGAGAGCAGTCAGATTTTTTAAAAGGAACTTTCTTCTCAAAAAATTGTTTGAGAAAAAGGGCGTAAATTAATATATTTATAACAGTGGCCTGTATAATTAGTGATTGGATCAGATATGAATATTAAAGCAAAACCAAAGGTGACTTAATGATCTCTTGCATATATTCTCTTGAATATATTTTCTAACAATATTAATTAGATGCCTAGAAACTAGAAGAAATTAAAAGCAAACTTTTAAGTACACAACTTAATTGCCTGTATCTTGTTGAATTTGAATATTGGGAAAAGATACTAAAGTGCATTATGCCTTTTTGCCACTAGAGGGTGATTAGCCACTGGAAGGTTACAGTTGCATAATTATAATGGTACAGGTTTTTTTATTACTGTACTATACTGTACAGTAATTTATATGTTGGGTCATTTGCAAGTTATAAATAAGAAATATGGCAAGGGTGGGCATCCTTCCTCCTAGTCACATTTGGCACTGCTTTGCTTTTAAGCGTGTGCTATAATACTGTATTCCAAAGCTTAATACTAAGTAGTAGAAAATAATTGAATATTAAAATTATTTATGTACAACAGTATTTAACAAACACTTATATTATTGTGTTTGCTAAATATTGTGGAAATATATTTCACGAGTATATTTTCATCTAAATCTTTTATAAAAATGTGGAATGTTTATAAATAAATAGAGTAATATATAAAAGATATAGTTATACCATGGTATTACAAGTACAATATGCAAGATTTAACAGAAAGGATAAGAATATATTTGCAATCTTAATTATAAAAAACTAGCCCAGTTAGTATTAATTGTTGTTTTAATACTGAATTATCTCCCCCCTTAGGGAAAAACTTCAGTGTCATATTGAGCTTTTCCTTTCCAATACAGACTGAAAAGGGTCTACTGATTTATGCATGTCTTCCACTGAACTATGTCCTCTGACTCATTTTATATTGACCAGTTTTATCATTAATCCAAAGCTTGACAGATCTGTCAGCAATTCCCCAAATCCAATTGTTATGCTGATTGCTATCTTCAGCTCATATTTCACTATTTTCTGATGTGATTATTTCCAAGTGTATTTTTTTTTAAAGAAAAAGTACTATAGGAGAAAAGAGTTCCAAAAACTAGGTTAACCTAATGGAAAGCCAAATCCAACTACGTTGGCTGTGTTTACTTTCTCTCAATTTTTATGAAATGATAACACATTTTGCAGTTAATGTGTAATTGAAGTTTTCCTATTTCAGTTGCTTGGAAATCATTCAGTTTCCATTTATTTTGTTTTTTTCATTTTCTCCAGCGTCGAAACAACGGTGATAGATTGTTGATTGCTTATTGGACAATTGGATTAAATTATTTCCTCTTTATCTCCTGACTTTGTATTTTGTTTGTATTTGTTTGTGTTAAACATTTATATAATCCCCATCCTGTACCAAACTCTGGGCACCTCACAATATAATTTTACTGAAAGCAGTCTTAACCAGTATTACAGTAATTCACAAGCAGGATAGTCTCTCTCTCTCTCTCTCTCTCTCTCTCAGCCCAACCTGCTTTATAGGGTGAAAATAGGAGGGAAGAAGGTGTGTTGGATATATTTGCCACTATATTTATAAAAATAATAAAGGCAGGAAATGTATATATGTATGTATGTATGTATGTATGGTTTTGTGCCTTTCATTGTTAAATAAAGTTCTATAATCCATTTATAATCCTAATGGATACTGTTCTATCTTACTAATCAAAAGAGAAAATAACTTGATTTGTTTCGTTCTTGATCAAAACAATTTTTGTGTGTCCTCTGGGTGGCAGCAGTGTTTAAATGATAAAATCAATTCATGACCTTAAAAAATGGGACAGGTTTCTTTTCCATTTTTATATATTGTAGCTATATATAGCCTGAAAGTCTAACTAGTATATTAAAAGCAGCTTTGTTGAGCAGCAGGAAAGCTTTAAGGGTGGAGCTGTTTCCTTATTCTTCTGAGTATTTGCATGTTGTTTTTTTAAATAGCTGTTATATCACGATGGAAACTTACCAAGCTCACTTGGAGGGCAAGAGGGTGGAGAGAATCCTATCTGGGTTTAGTCAAGAAGCTCATTTGTTTCTAAAAATAATAGTTTTCGTCTGGCACAGTAACTTTCTACGATATGTGCACTTTTGTTTATTTACTTTCTCTGAATGCCACCCATTTCTGAAGACCCTGGTTGACCTAAAATATCTAAATATCTTAAGTCACCTCTGTGATCATATTAAGAGCAACTGCGTTCTTTTTGCTGATGATGTAAAGCTATTCAACACCACCGACAATACTGCTACCCTTCAAAAAAGACCCTGACTATGTATCAGAATGGTCAAACAAATGGCAACTTCAAATCTCAACAAATAAATGCTCTGTCCTACATGTTGGCAAAAAATATATATCAGAAAATGAAATACAAGCTGAATAGTCAAGACCTTGTTGATGATCCAAACTCTGTCAAGGACCTTGGAGTACTCATCTCTAATGATCTAAGTGCTAGATCCCACTGTAACTACATAGCCAAAAAGGCATTAAGAGTTGTTAACCTAATCCTATGTAGCTTTTTCTCTGGTAATATCACACTACTAATTAGAGCATACAAAACATTTGCTAGACCAATACTTGAATACAGCTCATCAGTCTGGAACCCGCATTGCGTATCTGATATTAATACAGTTGAGAAAGTCCAGAAATATTTCACAAGAAGAGTTCTCCACTCCTCTACTTGTTGCAGAACACCACACTTGAAATTTTAGACCTAGACAACCTAGAACTACACCGCTTTTGGTCCGATCTAAGTATAGTACATAAAATTATATATTGCAATGTCCTACCAGTCAATTAATACTTCAGCTTCAACCATAACAATACAAGAGCACACAAAAGATACAAACTCAAGGTTAACCACACCAAACTTGATTGCAGGAAATACGACTTCAGCAACAGAGTGGTCAATGTCTGGAATACTCTACCTGACTCTGTGGTTTCTTCCCCAAACCCCCAAACCTTTAACCTTAGACTGTCTACTATTGACCTCACCCCTTTCCTAAGAGGTCTGTAGGGGGCGTGCATAAACGCACCAACGTGCCTACCGTCCCTGTCCTACTGTTGTTGTTTTTCTTATATGTATCCATTTCATGTATTCATAACTATGTTTATAGTTATACCTATTATCTTGTAAGCGATTGACAAATAAGTAAAATAAATAAAATATAAAAATGATCACCAAGCCCCAAACAATATAAAAATAAAAGGAGCAAAAATATAACAAAAATGGCATCCATCCACAAACTCCACCTTCAGCTAACAACCTTCAGTTACATCCTCTTCTTATGCAAGAGGTGCAAAGTAGATCTTCATAATATTCCTAAAGTCTAAGAAAATGAAGCTGACCAAAATTCAGCTAGGACTCAGGAGTTCCAGAGAGTTGAGATGGCATCTGAAATTCCCCGATTCTGAGGCCCCATCATCAGGCAAAGATGCCATAGGGGTGGGACTTGGATTCTGTTTGGTTTGGTTGTATGGGCAGATGAAGAGAGGAGGAGCAGTCTCTCAGATGAAAAAATCTTGAGCCAGATGGAATCTTAAAACTTCTCTCAATCACTCAAGTCCTGGTCATCTCTTGCTTGGACTATTGCAATGCACTTCACATGAGACTCTGTCAGGGTTCCAAGTAATGGCCCAATTTATTAGACATATCATACTGGGACAGCTGATGAAAACCCGACTCTGAAGTTCCCCGGGTTTTCCCCACCCAATTCAAAGTCTTTCACCACCACCCCCATTACACACAACCATCACATGCCCCAATCAGGTCACACTCCCCATCCCAGATGACTCCCCTCCATGCCCCTCCTGGTGCAAGTGCCCTTGGTTGCCAGAAGAAAGAATGTTATTTTGGCTACATCTTCCCCCAGCTATCCCCCAGCTATCTTTACTCCCCCCTCCCTTTCCCACAGCTCCATCCAGACTCTCTGTGGCAACCCTGAAGATGTTTAAAGATGGCTCCAGGGTTGACAACTATCTTCAAAGAATATCCAGGAGTTGCAGCTAGTGAAGAACAAAGTTGTGAGGACACTTTATGGGGCCCCATCTTACACCACTGTTCCGTGAGCTGCATTGGTTGCCAGTTTGCTTCCAGGTCCAATTTGTGATGTTGGTTATAACTTTTAAAGCCCTTCATGGCATGAGTCCAGGTTACCTGAGAAACCGTCTCATCTCCATAGGATTAAGCCACCCCACCAGCGCTGGCAGGAAGGGTGTGCTGTGTACCCCATTGGACAAGGAATTCCAACCTTGGGTTGGAAGGGTTCAGGAGAAGAGCTTTTTCTGCTATGGCTCCTTCCCTTTGGAACATTGTGTCCCCTAAGTTGAGTTCCACAGTCCTTTTTGGCCTTCCGAAAAGGCCTGAATATCTGGCTCTGCCAACTGGCTCTGCCAATTGACCTGGGGCCCCAATGGAGGGTACACTATTCTGGAGGAGGTTAATGTACTAGATAAGACCCTCTCCCTCTCCTTCAATGTGCATTTTGCTCTCTTTCTTCCCAGCTTGTTAATTTTAAAATAATGTTAATGTTTCAGTGTTTTTACTGGTTTTTAATTACCGTAAGCTACCTAGAGTTGCCTACATAGGTGGCATATAAGTCAAATAACTAACTACATGCATGCATGCATGCATACATACATACATACATACATACAGCAGTTTGAGGGGCATGTGAGGCAAATCTTAAAGCAGAGCCATTTAAGTAAATCAGGACACACTCATCAGTGCCTGGATTGTCATATTTGATACAATCATAACTTTTAGATGTCCCTCAAGGACAGCCATATGTTGAACACACTAGTCCAAGGAGCAGGTGACTAGGGCAAGAGGGAATATGTGTAAGGTTTCTGGACAAGGAATAGTCATAACTGGCACATAAAACTGTACAATAGCCTTCCTAGCCACAGCTGCCACCTGATTTGCTTGAGTTGTAAATCCTTAAAAACCAATAGAAACATGATTGTTTGTTTATCACATTTACCACTGTTAATTTCATTTGTAAAATAGGGTCGCTATCAAGAAAACAGATTCAAGTTCATTAAGGAGAAAATACTGTGGTATCACAATAGCAATTAAGTTCTTTTCGAAAACTAAGAAAAATCGTGATTTAAAAAGAAAGAAATGTCAGTTTAAAACCAGGAAACTGGAAGGTAAGATAATGCCTTAATGCATCCCATATCAATAATGTTTGCCCTAAACATACACAACACACTTCCTTGTTCAAATCCATATCCATATAGGGAGAGTGGAATTCATGAGAATATAAAAATAACCCATTTTTTTCTGGGGTTGTTTTATTATTATGGTTGGTTGCACAGTCAGCCGGATGTTTAGACTGGATTTTGCATTTTAATCAAACTATCAAGTCCTCAAGAGCCCAGGACAGGCAGATATTTGATGGTGTTCACAGTATCATTTCAGGATGTAAGCTCTTCCAAGCTGACTTTGCAACTGACTGATGGTGATTTTGTCAATGCTGATGGTGTTCAAGTGGTGCTCTAGTTTTTTGGGATTGCACCTAAGGTTCCTATTATTATATTCTTATTCTTACTACATTATAATTGGACTCATGAAACCTTTAGACTACTGTGCAACATCGTTGCTGATCATGCAGCATATCCAAACCATACAATGATAGAGACCATATTCATCAGTTATAACTTTCTCACAGCATTCAAATTAAAGCATCCCAGATTATTGGCTGTCCTGAGTTTGTATGAATGTCTCTTGTGAAAGGGATCCCACCATCTCTCTGAGAAATTGTTTCCACCATCAAACTGCTTTTCCTCTTAGGAATTATTTCCTAATATTCAGATCGAATCTGCCTTCTGTAACTTAAATCTAATATATTTGGATTTGAAGAGATGAAGGCTTTCAAATAAGATGTTGATGTGTTAGCTCCACCTGTTGATATTTCTTTAAAGATGCCATATTTTTTTCTTCCAGAGCCTTCATGTTCCATGTTCTCTTTTGAAAATATTATCATCAAAGTCAGGTATTCCTCATCCCCTAGATGTTTGTTTTCTAAAGAAAGAAAGTGTGTTAAATTTCCTTCTATTATTTTCAGGTCATTCCTCCAATTTATGAAGATTGTTTCAAAATTGAATATCTTGGCTGTTTGGCTCTTGAGGTAATATGAACCTTAACTCTTGATTTTTAATTAGCAGACTTTTGATTATTGAATATTGTAGTGCTTGGCTAAAACAGTTTGCAACTTCAGTACAATGGGAAAGAGGCCATGGGAAGAGACTTAAGTGTCCAAAATCTTTGAAGAAGATAAGTTTGTGGATCATCCATTTTGGAGCTGCATGATATATATTTGGCAAAAGAAAAACAACATGACATGGTTACTTTATATCTACTGTAGTTGCTATCATTTGTGAAAATCCTTGTTTTTATTGCAAATATTTCTTTGTGTGTTAAGGTTGATAGTGAGTGGAAAATTAATAGAATTACCATTCCCAGCATAACTACCTTTCCTCTTTCTTTTGCTGTTTTCTTATCCAGTGTTTATGGAAGGATGGATATGCCATGATTGTTGCACAGCAGATAAACCACCACACTAAAACCTCAATTTACAGCATGGATACCATCCATGTGAATTTTTCTTTTAGGGAAGGGTTGCTGTTCTTATGATAGATATATTCCTGAAAATAGGATTGTTTGCCTCCTGTTTCTCAGCCAGTCCTTGAGTATTGAAGACTTGTCCTGAAATGAATACAAACTCCAGCTCCTTTGTAGTGCAATGGTGGTTTATTCATTAACTCAGCAAACAACAAATACTCTTCTCTGACAAGAAAGGCTAAAAGCCAGGTAAGGTTAGAGTTGGGTTTGAGTTTGCTCCCTTTTCTTTTATTACCACTATCATGAGACACACCACACCACACCCAGGCCTATACGCATTTCTAATTCTGGCCACGCCTAACCCATTATCCCTAAATGCTATTAACCCTATAACATGTCTACATCCCTACCCTATTCCGATCCTCACTAACTGATCCACACGTGGTGCCACCTTCACCATGTTTTAACCTAAGTCTTAGGTATCACCTATATGTGCCCTAACCCCCTTTAACAATATGCACCACATCAATACATGAAAAGAGCCATTTCCAGCAGCCCCGTTTACATAAGCTTTTGAGTCTTATGTCATTATAGTTATCCTCTTTTGGAGAATAATCTCTAGAGCAAAACATTTTCTCCTTCAGTTTTTTAGTGAGGTGGATGAGGAAGATGATTGGCCCTTAGACAAAGTCAATGGCTGAGGGTGGATTAGAAGGTATGGGGAGCACCTATACTTGATGTAAGCATCATAAGAAATTTGAAATTGGGCAGTGAAAGCATTATTACCTAACTATGGTATATAGTTTGTCTCTTCCTCTTTGAGTTGTGTATTTGCCAAATACAGTATATGTCACAGAAGCTTCAGATGACTTCAGTGACACTCCTCAAAATGAAAGGTAGATCACAGCAGCATTGCCTTTGGAATTTCTCTCTACTAGGAAAACTGTAGTTACATAACAGTGTTATTAAAAGTAATTGCTAAGATAGATAAACCTCGAAGCAGAAGAGCAATTATTTGAGCAGAGCTTTGTATTCACAGCAAAACAAAAAACAAAAAACTTCCATGGCAGACGTGGTTCATATTTCTCAATAGGGACATTTACCAATTAATAGAAAAGTTTTTTTAAAAATATGGAGGAAAAACTATAAGCCTGCATCCATTCTTTTTACAATGGTGTAATTTCCTTCTGGGTTAAAGAACAAACAGCTCATTTGTTTCAAAGGTGCTGCACATCTGTTTCTGTGGCTAATCACCATTAATTATAAAGGACTTCTTTTCAATGATATTCTGGGTCCCAGAGCTATGGCATGCCTGTTGCCTTATTCTGCAGAGTCTTTTGCCAGCTTTTGGCATTGCCTAATTTTCTGATTAAGCATAAAAACGTAGAATTTTTCTAGATCTTTGGCATGCCCTACAAACTATCTAGTTTAAAACTAAAGCAGTGATTAATCAGGGAAATCTCATGAGAAAACTGTAATAGCTTTTACAAGGGTAACAAGGACAATTTCCAGAGCCATGTTTTGCCAAGCAAAATGTAAGCAACTGATTTTTACAGGCTTGCATGACAGAGAGAGAGAGAGAGAGAGAGAGAGGCAGGCAGGCACATATACAGTATATAAGACAGGAAAGGTAAATCCCGCCTTTCTCTCAGATTGACTCTATGATTAACATGCAAAGTTTATTTTGCTTTATCATAGAACAGCTAATAGTGAAATTCTATTAATTGCTGAATGTTGTTTTGTTTGGCAATTCCAGGAAGCAGTTTACATGGCTACAGAGTGCTCTGGTTTGCAGAGCTTCTGAAATAGTATTATTGTAAGGGGCTAATACTGATTAGAGACAGTTCCCTGAGGAAGGAGGACCTTTTGATGATTGAGTCATTTCCCTTCTCTGTTCTGCTTTAGTGATACAGTACTGCTCATTGTATCATGATACATATATTTTGTCCTTCTCTATTAAGCAGTTCAGAACTTCATGCTTTAGCTGTAGTGGTTTGGCTTATGACTCTGGAGCAAAAGTTCCCCACTCTTTCTTCTAAATGCAGATTTGTTCGCCATCTGAAGGATTCAGGGATTTGTTTTTAACAAGCATTTTCATAATGATTGTTTATATTTTTAATCATGATTGTTTTTATATATTTATTGCTTTGCTTAATTATCATACACTATCCAGAGTCACTTTATTTTACATTTGATGAATAAATGATTGATCAATTACCAAAAGTGCCTTGTTACAATTATTATTACTGCTATCACATATAGCACATTAAAATATGGAAAGTTAACTCTGGCAGTTTTGGTGGTGGAACCAGTTCCAGAAATGACTTTTTGATCTTCAAGTGAAGATGGGGAAATAATGTGTGCAAAGCCTGGAAATACAGCTTATCTTTCTTATTTTTGAGCTTCTGATTCAGTAAATTGTCATATTTTTTTATTTAATCGATAACACATGTAACTTAAATGAACATACAATAAATTACAATAAATAAATTACAAAAGAATGTCATTACAAACTGTCTTAAGACAAAAATTCAGAGCAGTTCTGAAGCGACTGAGTGATATGGACCTGATGAAGGAACCACCACATCCAGTTCTAAGCCCTTCTTGGAGTTATGCCAGCCAGAATAAAAGATGAAGAGGGGTCTTGAATTCCCCTCCCCTTCCCTTTGACTCCTGGTGA
Organism: Notechis scutatus; assembly: GCF_049901735.1. NCBI lineage: Eukaryota > Metazoa > Chordata > Lepidosauria > Squamata > Elapidae > Notechis > Notechis scutatus. The sequence goes on along the minus strand of NC_142009.1, from coordinate 259,708,532 downwards.
CTGCTAGGACAAATCCCTGCAGCTTTCTTGGCAAGATTTTCAGAAGTGGTTTGCCATGGTCTTCTTCCTAGGCCTCAGAGAAAGTAACCAACCCAAAGTCACCACATTGTGCCTAATGCAAGTCTAGAATTTCGTTTCCCAGTTTCTAGTCCAAGGCCTTCAACCACTGCACCAAACTGGCTTTATTTCCTTTTCTTAATAGCAGCTATAAGGGCTAATGTAGCTTTTTTCTAGTTCTAGAGCAGGGCTGTCAAACTCCCCGGCTGGTAGGCCGGATGGTCACGCACGGACCATGCTCATGCCCAGTTTAGCGAAGGGGGGGGGAAAGTCCTGATATGTCACGTGACAGCACCATGATGACGTGAGTTTGATACCCCTATTCCAGAGCACTTTTTCTTTCTTCCGAATAATGGAGGAGCATATGAGGTAGCCAAACAATGGCACTGAAGTTCCTGTTGTAATACCAAACAAGCTTCAATAATGGGTCTCTTTATCTGATTGTGAACTTCCACCCATGGAGAGAGCCACAATATGTGATGATTATGTAGACAGCTTCCCAATGACCATAGAGTTGTGCTTTTGGACCGCTTGGATAGCTTCATCTTTTTTTTCTGCAACCTCCATATTATTCAAAAATGAAAAAATTACACTGATAAACCCAATAAACAATTACTTCTATTATATTTTTCTACATACAATTTACACCAATAACAGATATTTCTTTAACAATCATTTAACTGTTTTAGGAGTTTTTTTTCATTGTTTTTCTATCTGCTTTAGATATGTCCAGCTAACTTATTTTAATACATTTTTAAGAGAACTTGATTGTAACAGGAAGATTTATTTGGGCACTTTGCCTTTTGCAGACTCAGTTATGTTGCATATAATAGTGCTTTTAATTGTATATAATTAGAACTTCTTGTTTAAAGAAATACATGTGAAATGTTTTGATATAAAAGTGATCAAGGGAAAACATTTATCAGATTTTTCCCCCTTGTTGATTTTATTGGGGGGAAAAATCATAGAGCTCAAAGCAAATTTAAAAGAGCACAGCACAGTCTTAGAATAAATAAAATGGAAAAATTATCTTATATACTGAACTTGACAGTCTTCCATATAGTTTCCAGTGTTCACTTCAAACCCCTTGCTTAGGCAGGAAACCCTACAGCAGTGATCCCCAACCTTTTTTACGCCGCGGCCCGGTACCGGCATCAGCTGGGCGCTGCGGCTCGGTACCAGCATCAGCTGGGCGCCGCCATCTTTTTTTTGATGAAAAAGTGCTTCCGGTGACCTCACGGAAGCACTTTTCATCAAATATGCGAATGCGCTTCGTGAGCTTTTCCGGGTAGAAATGGCTTTCTACCCGGAAAAGCTCACCGAAGCGCTGGCGCCGCCATCTTTTTGATGAAAACGTGCTTCCGGTGAGCTTTCTACCCGGAAAAGCTCACCGAGCGCTGGCGCGCCATCTTTTTGATGAAAATGTGCTTCCGGTGAGCTTTCTACCCGGAAAAGCTCACCGGAAGCACTTTTTCATCAAAAAAAGATGGCGGCACCAGCAAGCCAGCGGCCCGGTAGGACTTGTTCCACGGACCGGGACCGGTCCGCGGACCGGTGGTTGGGGACCCCTGCCCTACAGGACTTCAGAAAAATGGTTATCCAACATCTTTTTTTAAAAAAAGTTGGAGCATTCACAACTTCTGGAGGCATGTTGTTCTACTGATTAATTGTTCTAACTGTCAGGAAATTTCTCCTTAGTTCTAAGTCACTTCTCTCCTTGATTAGTTTCCACCCATTGCTTCTTGTCCTGCCCTCAGGTGCTTTGGAGAATAGCTTGACTCCCTCTTCTTTGTGGCAGCCCCTGAGATATTGGAATGCTGCTATCAGCATTCCTTTCATTAGACTAGACGTACCCAGTTCCTGCAACTGTTCTTCATATGCTTTAGCCTCCAGTCCCCTAATCATCTTTGGTGCTCTTCTCTCCACTCTTTCTAGTGTCTCAAAATCTTTTTTACATCGTGGCGACCCAAACTGAATGCAGTATTCCAAGTGTGGCCTTACCAAGGCATTATAAAGTGGTATTAACACTTCTCATGATTTTGATTCTATCCCTCTGCGACCTAGAACTGTGTTGGCTTTTTTGGGAGCTGCTGCACACTGCTGGCTCATATTTAAATGGTTGTCCACCAGGACTCCGAGATCCCTCTCACAGTTACTATTATTGAGCAAGGTACCACATATACCAGAGGTCTCCAACCTTGGCCACTTTAAGTTTTATGGACTTCAACTTCCAGAATTCCTCAGCCAGCTATGCTGGCTGGAGAATTCTGGGAGTTAAAGTCCACCAGTCTTAAAGTGCCCAAGGTTGGAGACCCCTGAATATACTGCACCTATGCATATGATTTTTCTTGCCTAAATGTAGAACCTTACTTTTTTCACCATTGAATTTAATTTTGTTAGATAGCACCCAGTGTTCAACTTCTTAAATTAAATTTGATCAGTCTTACATCTTTTCTGGAAGGGATTATTTTATCAAAACACTGTTAAATACTATGTGCATTACCCATTGCTTCATAGTTTTCACACATTTTCTAAAAAGGTACTTTTAAAATGACACTTAAGGCCAGCAAGGAAAGGCTATCATGTCTAAAATAAACCCAGATGTTTTAAAGTGTTTTCCCTCTAGAGGTGCAGTAATTGCTTTACGATTAGAGAGGAAGCTGTATCAGCATTATTGCTCTAAAGGAGCCAGTGTTATCAAAAGACAACACATCAGGGCTTGTCTTCACAGGAAGGCTATCATGAGTAAGCAACTGTGCTTTAATCCAATTGGTTATGGGACTCTTCGTGTGGATGGTTTGGTGTTGAGGGAAAATCATATGAGTACCATTACCATGGAATATGAGGGCTGAGGTGCAAAAATCAAACAAACGTTATGAATTGCATCCAAATAATGACCACGTTTCTGAATATGACCACTTAAAGAATGTAAAAAAGATATAGAAATACTGTACATTCAAAGAAAAAATATAGTAAATGTGAAAAAGAAAAAAAGGAAAAGAAGAGAGCAAATAAAAGGAGGTTAAAAAAACAAGAACACAAAAGAAGAAAATATATAAAGAAGTAGCTTTTGATCTTCCTGTTGGCAGTTATGCATACAATTCTAATCCAAGCTCTCTCTCTAAGATAACCTCATAATTATCTTCTTTCTATAACCTATTCTTTCTAATCATCAAAACCATAAGTCACAAAATCATTTTTTTTTTATGCAAACGAATGTCCCTACTTCATGTTGTTGACATTTCCAACTGTAATCGTATTGGGAATGACCTTGAAAGACATCGTCTACTGAGGGTCTAGGCTGGTCAGATAAGAAACAAGATAGTCTGCAGCTGGATAGTGGGCCAAACAAGAAGCTTAGAAGAGACCCTCCCTAATTTCTTGGGGTGTAAAAGGAAATGGGAAGAACTGTACTTTCAGACTTGCCAGATTCTATTAATGTAAACTTATAACAAAGTACAATTATCTTGTTGTACTTCCTATCTGGTTCACCTGGTAAAGTTGACACCAATACACATTTGAAATGCTTTTATACATTCTAGATAATTCAAGATCTCTGGTTTCAGAAAATGTACGTTTCAACACTTTTGACCAAATATTTTCTGATTGATCCATCTTTATGTTATAACCACAATTTTTAGCCCTCTTTATCATAAATTCTTTAACATGTTCTCAGTGGTGGTATTCGACTGGTTCTTCCCGGTTCTGGACAGCCGGTAGGAGTGATGAGCAGCAGAGATCGAACCAGTTCTCTCTGCTGCTCTAATGGCTCTGCTGTTGGGCCTGCCCACCCGCCTGGGCTCCCATGCTCACCTTTATCTGCTGAATTTGAAGTGCAGCTGTTTTGTGCGGCACAGAATAGTGCTGCGCGGTAGCTGCTGAAGCGACTGGGAGATTGTGCAGGCTTGCAGGAGGCGAGGTAGAATGCCTCTGCACCCGTGCAAACACCTCTGCACCTGCACAAAGTGCACATTTGGCGCGCGCGTGTACGCAAAGTGTGTGCATGCGTGCAAAGCGCACCCACCAAACCACACCCACTGAACCGGTGGCAACAATATTTGACTCCCACCACTGCCTGTTCTTTCCTTCCAAATTTGAACAAAACATATTTAACAATTACATGTTGCTAAATTGCATTTCAAATTATAGCTTACTTTGCTGCATACCATGTCTTTTTATTCATTTTAAATCTTCTGATAACTTTAAATAGGAAAACATTTCATTAGTTTCTCTTTTAATTTTATATCCCCTTAGTGAGTCTCCAATAATTCCTAGTATCTTTACCATTTGTCTTTGCTCTTGTTTCTCTTCTGAAAAGTGTTTCTTCAGGCATACACACATTATTCTCAATAAAGTAAGCCTAAAAATATTTTTTTAATCCACATTAACTTTAACTTTATCATACCATAAATATCCATCTTATCCAAACCTCAGGTCATGATCTTCTAATTCTAAAAGTCTTTTGTTTCTCAGCAACCTTCATCCAAAACAAACAAACTGCAAAATGCAATTTCAAATGCAATAACCCAATCCTCTTCTTCCCTTTGCATCTTGTAAAACTTTGTATTTAACTTGTGTTTTTCCCCTTGTCACACAGATTTAGGTATATCTTTTTGCCACTTCATGAATGGTACATCCCCCCAGACAATACAAAAACAGGTATTGTCTGAAATAAAAATAACATTCTGCACAAAGTGTTTGTATCTTATTTTAATTCTTCCCAATAGTGAGGATTTCTCCCATTTTAATACATCCATTTTTAATTTTGTTCCTTGTCTTAACATAATTATTTTGAAGCAACATACAATTTGTATTTGTCCTAAAAATAGCAATAGTAATAGGACTTAGATTTATATACTGCTCCATAGTGCTTTACAGCACTCTCTGAACAGGTTATATATGTCAGCATATTGCCTCCAACAATCTGGGATCCTCATTTTACTGACCTGAGTATTTCCCCCCACCCCCTCAATCTTAAAACCAGTTTTCAGTATTGTTGATATTCTAGTTCATATTTTAACAACTTTGTCTTCTGCGCATTAATTTAAAACTTGCTAGCATGCCAAAGTCTCTGATTTTCCCATTAATATTTCTAGATTATCTAACAGATCTTCCAAAATTACATCTAGATCATCAGCAAGATGGTGTTAACGTAAGTTTCTTTTTTAATCTTTACTCCCACAATGTTTGTCTTATTTTGTCTCATTCAGTGCCCCAGAACTGAAACGAGTAAGACTGGAGTTAGCAGGCATTCTTTTCTTGTCCTTTTTTGAATCTTACGAGGTTTTGTTAATTCTTCATTAACAATTATTTATTCTTTCTGTGCACATAAATCAATCTATCCAACACATTTCTAATATTATTTCATAATTGTCTTTTATGAAGGAACCCCTATTCAACTTTATGAATAAAGTCCTGTAAAATTATTTTCAATCTTTCAGCCAAAATAATTTTAAACAACATATAGTTATTATTCAATGTTGGTCAATAATTTCTTGTTAAAGTCAGGTCTTGGGTCTTTTTAAGTATTCCTGCTTTCCCGGCCTCATTCCAGTTTTCAGGAATCTTTCCATTCTGTAACACTCATCATATATTTTAATTGTTATAAAGGTTATAAAAATTCATCCTCAAAACAGTTATAATAAGAGGCCAGTACACCATCTGGACCAGTTGTCTTTCCTGTTTTAGTCCTTTTAACAAGTATATAAACTTTCCTTATTGTTATAGGTCTATTCAAAATTTGTCTCTAATTCTCTGTAATCTTCAGTGAATTCTGTTTATGAAAATATTCATCCACTTTTTCCAAGGAAATTTCTTGACCGTTCTATAATGTAGAATAATATTGGTGAAATACTTGTTACATATTTTCATTATCTGTTATTACAGTTTTTCCTTCCTGTCACTTTCTTTTCTTTTTCTTTCTGCAATTTATATGCCAACCTTTTCCCCACTTCATTTGCAAATTTAAATTTTATTTGTTTTGCATAATTCCTCTTTATTACCATCTTTCTCACTGTTAACATAAATAACTGCCTTTGTAAAAGCTTAATTTGGTGGATAGTTGTCTTTTATAGGGATTTATTTAACTCTTCCTTTTTAAAAAATCTCATCCAAAAACTTTCATATTTTCTCTTGCTTTTTCTTTTTGAAATCATTTACATCATCTTATAAAAGCTTCTCTTGCATTCCAAACTGTTTTTTTCCCCCCTGTGGCTTTATAAATATTATTTTCAAAAATATATTTTAGTTTCTTTTTGCAATACTGCTCTACTATTTCCTTTGCAACAAACGTCATTCAATTTTCATCTGAAAGAACTATTTTTCCTTTAAAAGTTGAAGTCATTGAGTTATGGTCTGAGAAAGTCTTTGGTAATATTTTCACTTTATGAACATTAGTAGACAAAGTTTTAGAGATCCAAATCATATATCTTGAAAAAGATTTATACCTTTCAGAAAATAAGTATATTCCTTTGAATCACCCTTTTTTAATATCTCCATGCTGCAATATGAGGAAGCTTCACATTTGCTATTAAATCAAAGAAAGCCATTGATAGTCTGCCTCTTAATATTTTTCTTAGAGATTCTTTTTGTGAAGAAAATATCTCAATCTCCCAGCAGATGCCAATTTTCATACAGAAAGTTCAATCTTTTGTCAATAAGTCCTTTATAAAGTACAGTTTTATCTTCATTTAAGACATAAATTACCAACATTAAAGTCTGAGCCCCCTATAGATTAACTTCTGCCCCAATATATATGCCATAATGACCAGACAGTATAGTCTTTGGACATAGTTGAGAAATTATACATAAAGCAACTCAATTTCTTTCTTTTTACTCCTGCTAAAATCAATTCTTCACCCACTTTTTTGTGACTCAAATATTTTATATCTTTTTTCCTAATATGCTTTCTAGCTTTAACCCATTCTGAAACAGGGTGATCCTTTTATTTTTATAATTTCACAGCAGTTTAAACTTTTAAAACAATACCAGTGCAGCTTTTCAGTCTGATTACTCTCCAAGGCTGATGGGTATTTCTGTTATGGGATTATTTTTATTCATATTCTCAAGTAAGATGATGTGTCCATCAGTGGTGGGATTCAAATTTTTTTTACTACTGGTTCTGTGGGTGTGGCTTGGTGGGCGTGGCCATGTGACTGGGTGGGTGTGGGCTTTTTTTGCTTTTTTGCCACTCCCACCCATTTTTGGGAGCTTCCTAGCCTCAAAGGAGCCTCTGGGGGGATGTTTTTGCTCCCCTAAAGCTCTTCTGAGGCTCAGGAAGGAAAAAAACAGAGCATGGGAGGGGTGTGCAGCAGCTCTCCAAGCTCCATTTTAGGAGCTTCCTAGCCTCAGAAGAGCCTGGGGGGCGTTTTTGCTCCCCTAAGGCTCCTCTGGGGCTCTGGAAGGCAAAAAATGGAGGAGGGGGGCTCCATTTTTTGCCTTCCTGGGCCTCAGCAAGGGGAATCCCGGCATAGCTGATTGTTGGGAGGGGGAAAAAAAGAAATACCTTAGGTGAATGTCAGGCGGGCGGGTAAGCAAGCATCGGGTGGGAGGGGGACCAGATCGGGGGCGTGGCCAGCCAGAACATACTACCGGTTTGGCGACCCATGCCAAATTCTTGCTACCAGTTCGCCCGATCCGTTGCAAACTGGTTGAATACCACCACTGGTGTCCATATAAACACAACTTTTCATAAATAAACTATGAACTTTGTAATATGGGAAATTTCTACTTAAGTTCCTGTCAAGTTAGAGCAGGACTGTTTACAGTGATATTATCTTCTGAATTTGGCTTTCAGCAAGATTATAAATGTACTTTTCCCAATGGAATTTAATGGGAACCAACTGAAAACCCCTACCTTAGAAAACAGGCATAACAAAAACATTGCAAAATCATACTTTTCTTTTCCCTCCCCCGAAAAGCTCCAGGGCAAGTAACATGTCAAAGCAAACCAATATCCACCTAGTGCTGTCATGTGTAATAGTTTTGTCTGCAGTCTAGATCACAGTCCTGGTGGAAAAATGAAATATGCCATGCAGTCACAAAAAAGCAATGTCACATTAAAAAACTAAAAACAGACTACCAAATGAATGAAAAGGTCATCATAGAAGCAATTGTATATCATGCAGATTCTTAATCACAAAGCTTTGGAGAGTTACATGCATGTATGTTACTCATCTATTACTATTTTTAAATTTGATTTTTATACCTCCGTCTTCTAAGGCTCAGATTGCAATAAGTCATACCATGTCAGTTAATTAGAAATATTTAAGTTTGTTGACTGATACCAATTGCATGCACAAAATGCCCTATTAAATTATATGCAACAAGATAAAAGGTGTGGTTTTCTCCAAAATAAGTGAAGGGAAATTAAGAGTGGGTTAAATAAAAATTATGCATGTATTGGGTTGATTTGATATTTTGCCTCTTAATGAAATTTCATATTTGATAATATTTTGAATGCGAAATACATCAGAGCCTAGGGAAGGGACTGAAACCTGTACTTAAGCTATAGTTCAAAGAAATATAAGAGAAACAAAGGTGACAGTTAAATTCATGGAGGCATCCTGAAATGTTGTCTCTTTGAGCAATAGCTGTTAGTGTAAAGATCATAGGCCAAAAACTCAAAGCCAGCAGGTCTTATGCTTATCAACTGATTATGTTCAGGTCTGTGTTCATTAGGCATAGGGAAGGGAAAGTAACTCCCTCCACCCAAAAAAATTCCATATTCTGAGAAATGAATGAGTGCTTAGCTAGAAAACTAAACAAGAGTGAGTATGTCAATACATGGTGTTACAAGCATATATGTTTAACTTATTATTGAGTGAAGGTGAAACAATAATTAGAAAAGAAAGGAAAAAGGACTATTTATCCCTAATTAGCAAACTGAATGTAATTGATAAAGCTATAGTACATATTGCTGAAGTGTATTAAGGTTCCCTATTATTATTTTTACAGCTTTATTACAAAGGCAGAGCAATATTGATCAAGATAGAGAAATCAAGCCACTAGATTCCCCTGCTAGATTTTGACAACATCCACTGACATTCTTCAAGTCGGTGAGCCATGAAGTTCTGGATGGGAATTGTCTGGTCACAATTTTGTTGTTACAGTATATTGTTTGCAGTGATTGTTTTGTTACATTTTTTTTTATTTTGCTTTATTTTATGTTTCTATGTATTATTTTTATTTTGTTTGTCAAGCATGTATGAGAAAACAAGTATAAGTATGAACATAACATATAAACATATAAATATAAACAGGTATAAGTATATACATAATAAATCCATACGAATAAATGGATAAATGTGAACAGTAGGACAGGGATGGTAGGCACGCTGGTGCGCTTATGCACGCCCTCTTACAGACCTCTTGGGAATGGAGTGAGGCAGGAGTGGGATTCAACCAGTGTTACTACCGGTTCGGTGACTACGTTTTGCGCACAGATGAGATATTTACTCAAATAAGAGCAGTTTGACAGTGGGATCAGTGACTAAAGGAAGTAATGCAAACTCCTTCACTGGGTGTATTCTAACAGAGGTTGGACAACCATCCAATAGGGGATGCTTTCGTCTGTATTCCTATACTGAGGAGGATTGGTGGATTCAAAGGCCTAAATCAGAGGTCTCCAAACTTGGCAACTTTAAGACTTGTGGACATAGCTGGCTGGTGAATTCTGGGAGTTGAAGTCCACAAATCTTAAAGTTGCCAAGTTTGGGGACCCCTGGCCTAAATGATTCCTTCTATCTTTGATTCTAAAACATGGTTGTCTTATGCTTCAGTTAACATCTTAAGACACATTCATTACCAAAGCAATTGAAAATTTGCCACCATGAGGAATATTGCAAGCATTTATTATTACGCTAGCCCAGATCACACAATATATTATCTGAGTATGGTTTGAAAGATTGCAGAGATCCACCCTGTACTGTGGAGCAAATTGTAAATACCCGATCCAGATCCAAATAATAATTTAGATGTTGCCCACGTATATTTTCTTTAGTGCAACACTGCAATTATTGTATAGGGTGCAGTCTTGTTGACAATGGAAAGAACATAGGGACACCATTTGATGCTTGAAGAAGCTATTGGGTTTTTTCTGTCCTGAATTCTTGTGATGTACCAGAATTCCAGCCTGGTTCTCACATGTGGAGCATATAACTCATCTTCACTTGATTACTGAGTATTTGGGTTTAGACTGTAGGAAGTTAGCATCCACCCCTCACTTAGAAAAATGAAATATCCAAGGAAATATTAAAAAGGCAGAATATTTCCCCTAAAAGGGAAGTATAAACTCAGAGAGGCAGAAGCTCACCCCCACCTTTGTTAATGGGTAGGCCATTAAGGCCTGGGCCAGAGTATTCTACATAACAGCGGCCTCTACCCATCTCACCACTTGGCCTGGGAAGATTGCATCAGCCAGTACTCAGGTGAAGCCATGTGGTCCAGCTAAGACCCCTGCCTCGGGAGTTTGACAGCCAATGGGATACATTTCTTACACAGGAACAGGAAACACAAAGGGCCCAACAGAGGGTATATAACTAAGGGTCTCTCAGCATCTTGACCCTTTTTTCCCTTCTTTTCCTTCACCCAACATCTTGAAGCATGTGATCGTCCTTTTCACTTTGGAGCTCCAAGCCATGTGGTCCTGTCCACCATTAAACCATCTTTCCAAACAGCCTCCATGTTTACAGTGTCTTTTTTCCCTACTTGGAACTGAACCCAGAAGGATTTTTCTTCCAACAAGGGCTTGAAATGTTAAATATATTTTCTACAAGTTACTGTTTTACTGAACATTCCATTGAAGGAAATAGTTACACTTTACCGTATATTCTTCAGCTTCTGCATTTCCCAAAATTGGATTCTTTATAATCACAGCTCCTCTCTCATTATGATGAATGCTTGGAGTCTAATTGTTCAGTGAAAAATATTGCTCAGAGGCTGTATAAACAATTTTAATTGGCTCAGGAGCCCAAAATGTGCTTTTTTGGTTGATTGCCAAGGCTGCTTTCTCACTCACTAATTATGCTGAGCTCCAGCTTTTAGCAAAAACAGGAAATAAAGCATCCATTACTCAAATGACAACTTGTCACCCAGCCTGCATTTCAACATCCATTGTGTAATTTCCTACTCTCAAACTCAGTTAAGAGCTAAACGTATTTTTTTTTTTAGAAAACTAGTTGTCCCCATTTTGCAACAGCCACGCCACAGTTTATGCTATCCATTAGTAGACTGCAGTGCTTGCAATTCTGAAAACACTCTCTAAAGAGTTTTGCTGCACACCAGGCATGCTTCCATGCCACAGAAGTCATTATCTCTCCGTTTTGTTCCTGCTGCCTACCTCCTTTTTAATAAATAAGCACAGGAGTCATTTCACCCTCTGGGCAAGACAACATGTAAAATTGCCCGCTGGGATTGCCAGTCAGTATCATTCAGAGATAACCTCTTTCTTTCCTTCTCAAGAAATGGTCACTATGTGTGCATCGGTTTTTCTCAAAATAATGCCTCCCCCCCTAAAATTTACTCCACTTTATCTAAGAGCGAAGAAGTAGATTATCAACTGTTTTACACAGATATAATTGAACAATTGTTCTCAAGGGAAGCCTTTGCTTTTGAAGTGAGAGCTTAGCACAGGAAGGAAGGAAGAAAACAGCTGTGGCCTCTTGGAAATGGACGGAGGCCTGAGGAATTTAGATAGATCTCCTCTTTTGTAGCAGATCGTAGATGGCCGCAAGGAAAGAATGGCACAGCAAGATCTTGGTGACTTTGAGCAGTTGATGTGACCTTTGCAGAAGAGTATATTGTATGATAGTTCTAGCATGTCATTGTAGAATCCATCACAACTTTCAATGTTCTTTTTTTTTTTTTTTTGGCTTTGTATCTAAATTATATTTTTAAAAGACTTTCAAGAAGAGATTGGACTGCCATTTGTCAGAAATAGTGTAGGGTCTACTGCTTAGGCAGGGGGTTGGACTAGATGACCTACAAGGTCCCTTCCAACTCTGATTATCTGTATCTGATTGATTATGGTAAGAATTGGTGGATGTGGTGGTTAAGGATGGGAGCAGAGGAACCCAGGTTTTAGTCTTCCTTCAGGCATGGAATCCAGCTGGATAACTTTGGGCCAATCTTTCACCACCCAGATCAGTCTCAGGCACTGTGACAGCCAGCTGAAAAATTAAACAGCTTGTCGCATCTTGGACCAATCCCTTAAGAACTGCAGGGACCCAGCTATCAAGCACAACAAGAATCCTAGAAAGATCAATTGGTTTATACATAGAATTCAGGGGTGTGAAACTGGCGGATGCGTCATGCACAGGCCCACTCCAGTTCTGCAAAGGTGGAAAATGTCATGATACACCAACGTGATGCCGCAAGTTTGACACCCGTGACATAGATGATACCTGCACTTGAACCACAAACAAGAAGGAACAATCATGAAGGAAATAAAGGACTCCCAGAACAAATGGATTGAACTTTACAAAAAATTCCAATCAGCAGCCAAGCCTCTTGAGATCAAGAGGGACAGCAGGGACAGAATTAAACAGGGAGTGTGGGAATCAGCAAGATATCTCAGTGATCTAATCTTCCCAAAACAAAGAATAGCATTCTTCAGAGCCAGATTTAATATTCTCCCATCAGCATTTCTTCAGGGCATGTATAAGAAAACACCAATAGCAGAACGGGTAAGTATATGTGGTAAAGGAGAAGTTGAAGATATCTCACATGTTTTATTGTACTGTGAGTTATACAGAGTTTATATTGAAGCAGAATGCAACAATATAGGTCATTGTATATTCTCCCTTTACTAGAGAGATTTCCAGGGAGGGCAGACAATTTTTATGTAGACTTTCTCCTCCAGGATTCAAACCCAGCTATGGCAAAATTCTGTGTTGCTGCAATGTCTACTAGAAAAAAAATTGGTTACAGAATTATAGCTGTCAATTTGTGACAATTTTTGGAGATAGAATAAACTTTGGAAAATGATATTTACACACATATTTATTGGCTCTCCACTCATAAAACCCAGGGAGTGCATGTATTTTCTTAACGGAAGTTTTTATCCACTATTAATGTATTATAATGTGTCAGTATTTTTTATATATATTGTAAATAGTGATGTCTATTGCGGGTCTAAGACCGTAATAAAGTTATATTCTATTCTATTAATTTATGTTCCAGTCTTAAAAATTAATAAATCATACATATTTTTTAAATTGCAAAACTTCAGTGTTTGGAAGTAATACACATAGTACAATGTACATAAGTAAATACATAATGGACATAAATAAAACACATACAGCTTTTAATGTGTCTACTTTTTCAAGAAATGAGAAATTTTCTTCCACACGTAAAATGTAAGGGTACATAACTTTTGATATACAAACTTCCATTCCAATGTGTAGATATCTTGGTGAAAGCATGCATGAGATGCTGTTTCCCACAGTATAAAATGTAACTGCAAAGTTATATTGGCTAAGGCTGTAACCAGCATTTGAAAACAGTTCTTTAGGGTTTTATTGTACATAAACTACATGATTTTGTAATACACTTATAATAATATACCATTGTATAGGGATAAGGAAATATTTTCTTGGCCATTTTTTTTATGCTGTTATTGCAGTAACGGTTAGAATCTGGAATTGTCATGACCTAGATCCGTGTTGGCGAACCTATGCCATGCGTGCCAGAAGTGGCACGCAGAACCATTTCCCCTGGCATGCAAGAGGTAGCCCAGAAGAGCCCCACTGTGCATGCGGATAGGATAGCATAGGATAATACAGTAAGCAGTAAGGTCATCGAATTAAATTGAAAGCAGAAATCACAATCTTGTCAACTACCAGTATACGCTGGAGGTTTCAAATGATGAAGCTGCAGTAAGAATCTAAAGTTGAGTCTATGCACATTCAAAAGAAGTCGGTGCTTACCTTGAAGACTTTATATTGAACATGCACACCTCTTATCATGTTAGCTGAGACTTTAGTCATCTTATGTATGGACAATTGTAATGCACTGTACACTGTAATGGGCATTTTGCAGTATGCCCATGTGATACCATGCACCATGAATTGCACTGGTTACCAGTGGCTTCTGGATAGAATTCAAGGTACTGGTTACTACTTATAAAGCCCTTCAAGGCAGAAGACTGGCAATTTGAGGTACCACCTATCTCTCTGCTAGATTGTGCAGAGCAGGCCCATTTCAGATCCCTTCAATTAAATCTTATCTACAGTGCATTCTCTAACCAGACATAGGAAGAGGGCGTTCTCTGTCGTGGCACCTTCCCTCTGAAGCAGCATCCTTCAGATATTTGCATGACTGCACACTGATGATATTCAAGCAATCTTTGGAAATGGGCTGTTCCCCCAGGTTTTGGATTAGGATGAGTTCTGAGCGGGGGTGGGCTTCAAAAATTTTTAGCAATGGGTTCTCTGCCTGATTGCTAGGTGGGCGTGGCCATGGTGGGCGTGGCCTAGTCAGCCTCCTGCACCACGGAGGGGCATTTTTTTCCCCTCCCCTGGCTCCGGAGGCTCTCTGGAAGCCAGAAACAGGCCTATTTCCAGCCTTCCCAAACTTCCGGGAGACCCGTTTTCCACCCTCCCTATGCCTCTGCGCATGCCCTGCACTTATCTGCATCCAAAACGGGCCACATGGGGATTCCTGAGAGGGGCAGGGCAGAGTGGGTGGGACCCGCCAGGAGTGGGATTTGGGGGTTCTCCGAATTGTGCAGAATCTTAGCTAGAGGTTCTCCGAACCCCTGTGAACCCCCAGCAGCCCACCTCTGGTTCTGGGCACATTTAGAACTCTTATCATTTTTGTTATGTGGGTCTTTTTTGCTGGACACCCATGAGTTTTTTTTGTTGTTGTTGTTGTTCAATTTTCATTGTTTTTAATATTTTAAGTTGTCTAGCATTTTAGGGAGTTGGGCAGCCTCTTTATCACATACATAGCATACTTACAAACCTATTTCCATTATAGTTCACTCCTCACTTCATATAATTGCTCTATTTTTAATTGCAGATCATAGAGATAACTAGATATGTATATTGTATTAGTCAGGTTTAGATAAGAAGACTTTCTTTACCTAGAATAAACTAGCAGTTCTAAATGGCAAAAAGCAAAACGCATCCAAGGGTGTACTGGCTGAAAAATATGAGATATTTCATTTGGCTTTGTGGGAGGTGAATAAAGCAGATTGGTCTCAGCTCTGAGTGCAGACAGTCAGTGACTGTGTTAATTAATATAATTTAATCATCAATAAGAATCATAACATTTTTATTACAAGCTCCTAGTTTGCCTACCTTTTCCAAAACAAAGTGGAAACTTTTAATCACTGTGTCTGGGAAAATATTAGGCATTAATATGTACATGAACCAAACACATCTGATCTCTTCTGTAACCGACACAAACAAATCTGGGTTCAATTATTGTTCTTTTATTGTACATTTATATCCACAGATATTCACAAGTTGATCCTAACAGATATTATCTTCATAATTATTTCCCCCTTTTGTTCGTATGGCCATGTTAACAATTGCAAGGCAGTATATAGCTACAAAATAGAACATAGCCTCATCTTGAACATGTGTTTAAATTGCTTTTACTGATGTTTTTATTCCCAAGCGATTTTTAAAAAATGCTGCTGGTAACCTTGTAAACTCCGTTGACAAATAGCCTGAAGCATATTGCACCAGGATAGTTTAATAATAAATACACGGACTAAATCAGGGGCTCCCAACCTGGGGTGCTCACACCCCCTGGGGGTGAGAGACGATATTCCAGGGGGTGCGAGAAAAGTCCAGGTAAATAATAGGATATTGGCTATATGTTGGCATTTTTATTTATTATTTATTTCAGGGGGTGCGAGGTTCGAGTGAAATTTCTTTAGGGGTGCGGGGCGAAAAAAAGGTTGGGAACCACTGGACTAAATGATTAGGCTAAGATACCTTGGGGATATGAGACCATCCCTAACTCTTCAAGGAAGGAACAGGAATCCCAGAAGTAGACTACTCACAAAGCTGTTCTCACATTTAACCCAGTGGACCACTAAACCAATCAAATCATCTTATCCAGTGGTGGGATTCAACAAAAATTACTTCTGGTTCTGTGGGCGTGGCTTGGTGGGCATGGCAGGGGAAGGATACTGCAAAATCTCCATTCCCTCTCCGCTCCTGGAGGAAGGTTACTGCAAAATCCATTCTGTCCCTACCCCACTAACCTGCTTTCCAACTCCATTCTCCTGTGCAGGGCAACAAAAGAAGACCCAGCCAATCAGCTGGGACTCGCAAGGCAGAGAATAGTTGGGGGTGGGACCAATCAGAGGTGGTATTTGCCGGTTCTCCGAACTACTCAAAATTTCCACTACTGATTCTCCAGAACTGGTCAGAATCTGCTGAATACCACTTCTGATCTTACCTATGTTTCTGCATAAGGCCATCACATGAACTGTGTCAAATATCATCATTTTGGAATACGGACTCCTCATCCATTCTGTCTGCAAAATTCCTAATATGCCTTCATCATTGGTGGAAATTAGAGAGCCTTGTGATGGAGATGTTTTCTGCTGCCAGCCATTAACCTCTGTAATGGAGAGTTGCTTTTTTAATCTCTCCCCTCTTCATTTTGGAGGTTTTAGTTGACAAAATGTGTTGAGTATTATTTCTTCAATATGACTGAAGTTAATCTAGCCCCATAAATGTGTTTGTTTTGGCTAATCTTCGACCCCATTTAGTGTTCCCATAATATATCAACCTGTTTGCATCAAAAAGCAAACTTGATTCCTCGCATCACATCTGGTCCATCTTTTATTGGGGACCTCTTTCTGCAAAGTTGTGAAGACACTTTTGTTTCTAGAGATTGTTTTTGACTTTTCGTGCTATCTTTTTTTTTTTTAAACAAGTTTTATTAATTTTTTCAAAACACACAAATCATCATTATCCATTACATGTTTAAACCTTTTTCCATTATAAATTTAACAAGTCAGACAAACTATAATTCTATTTTAAACCATTTCCATATAAACATACAAAAACCTCTTATCCAATTTCTCTTTACTTCTCTTCACTCTTATTCCATTTCATTATTATTATTTCATCTTTTTCTTTCTGACTTAGTTACCATTATTCTCATTCTATATTTCTGCAAGGTTTTATTAATTCTCCCAAAAAAAAACCCATATACACACAACACACAAAACATAAAAAAGATCTTTTTGGAAAGCAACTTGGACCCAGGTATCTCTCTCTTCATGGACTTCAATTATATTCATGCTCATCTTACCTATCATTACTTATTTTATTTACCATTCTAAGTCTTCTATATTAACTTCTCCACATATTTCACTCTTCTTAATTCTATCTTAATTAATCATCTTAATTTGAGTCATTATATTTGTATCTTTTGTCCATTCTTTATTGTCCCTTTGTCTCGTTCCTTTAAAAAAAAAAAAGAAGTTTCTCCTGAAATCACTAATCAGAGTATGATGCCTTTCTATCTCCCCCCTAAATTAATCAAATAAACCTTTAAAATAGCACCCAATACCCAATCCGATTTTGCTTGGTACATTCTATCTAAATAGTACATCCAGAATAATTAAATACATAGTTAAACAATAGATCTGAATATTAAAAACAAATACTATAATAGAAATTTTATAATAACATCAATGCCATAATCTTATTAAACTCTTTAATTAAAACTCAATATTCTGAACCTCCCCTCATATTATTAAATTCTAAAACCAATCATTATTAAACATTTCTTCTATTTCTAATACAATACTACAATATCATCTTATGTACCTTGCAAAATCTTTTGAAGAAATTATACTTTATCCTTTATCCCTAAAAAGATTCCTTTTTTCCCATTTAATTTCAAAACTTTGTAGCTTTTCTCCACCTTTTCCCTTCCTTTCTTCTCCCAACAAACCTTTCTACCCCCCTTCTTCTAGCCTCTGCCTTACTGGCTTCCCTTCTCTGTCGTGCTCCTTTTCCCTTTTGTTTACTATCATTATATTGATTTTGCACCTTATTTTTCCCTTTCTTAAGTGTTTTTTTAAATCTTAAGTCCTTAGTTTCTCTTCCTTTCCCTCTTACTTCTTTCTTGGTCGATTTCTGAGATTTATTAAAAATGGCTTCCTTTCCTTCTTCTTCTTCTGCTGTTTTCATCTGTTGTAATGTTTGTTGATAGTTAATAAGCGCCATTTCTAAAAAAAGGAAGGCTTCTTTCAAACCAGCTTTACCATTTTTTTTTGCTTGTTCATAATCTTTTCTCAGTTCCTCAATAGAAGGAGCCATTATAAATCTTTTCTTTTCTTTTCCCCTTCTTTCTTCTTACAACAACCAAAATATTCCAAAGAAAAAATAAAACAGTCCCAAAGTTATCAATCAGTCCAAACCAAGGCAGAGTTCTCACTTTCTCCTTCTGGGGTAGTATCAATCAGAGACAAAGAAAGTCCAAATCTGTTTCTTAAAGTCTTATTGCAATATATTTTAGTCTTCAAATCCTTAAGGCATCTCCTCCAACAATCTTAGCATACAAATATTTCTTTTTAGTCCTCTCTCTTCCCACTCATCGCTTAAAGCCAGTTTTCACCTAAAAAAATAGGTTTCTTAATATTCACTTATTTATTCCGTAGGAAAAGAGGGTAAGCTTTCCTTTCAGCACCATCAAACTGCCGCTTTTTTCCTCTTCTAGAAGGTATCATTCAGAAAGTCATACTTTTCAGGAATTTTGTTAAATATGTCTTAGAGTCCTAGGAACCAAGAAAAACTTTCTCCTTTCAAAAACTTTCTCCACTTCCTCCTGCGCATTCTTACCCAGCTGCCAGCTTCTTTGTGGCGGCCATTACGGACCGCCGCTGCACCGTCCTGGGAAAAGGGGGTTCTGCCGGCCGGGGAGGGGGTCTGCAACACCCCCAAACCCTTCTCCGGATCCCCCCTACCTTCAGCTGCCCCTGCAGGGCAGCCTAGCTCCACACCCGTCCGGATCGGAGCCCCAAAAGCGGCTAGCGCAGCAGGGATCACGCAGCTTCGCGAATCCCTGCCGCTCGCGAAGCCGACAAATCGGAAGTCGTCCACCGTGCTATCTTTTTTTAAGATGTTACAAAGATGATGTTACTGGTTTTCAATGTGCTATTTGGGTACTTACATTGGATTTGTGTTATTTATGTTTTTAGTCCTGTATTTTTAACTTCCCAGAGTCTTGGGCATTGGGTGGTACATACATTTACGTAATTGTTAAATAAACAGTTTCCTCTCTGGCTGTAAGATATGGCTTTTGTATTTTATTCATTATGATTCTTAAATTAGAATTTCAACATAAGGCAGACAGATGTTTGCAAGTAGAAAACTAACATATAAAGGAGAATGACCTATCACAGTCCTATCTCAGAAATAAGATATTCCTTATGAAACTTGGAAGGATAA
Organism: Notechis scutatus; assembly: GCF_049901735.1. Lineage (NCBI taxonomy): Eukaryota > Metazoa > Chordata > Lepidosauria > Squamata > Elapidae > Notechis > Notechis scutatus. The sequence goes on along the minus strand of NC_142009.1, from coordinate 259,689,051 downwards.
CACATTTTTCTAACATAAAGCAGAAGAAAGTCTTATTTACAAAGCTTGTCCTATGAAGTATTTTAAAATGCCATGAGATGTTTCAGCAGTTTTATTTCAGAAGTTTTATTTGAACAGTTACTGTTTTTCCCTGAAAGATGCATCCATAAAAAGCCCTTAATCCCAGCAGTATTTTTTCCCTAAGGGTGGAAGAATTAATAATATTTCCTTGCCTCATCTCTTCCAATCTGTAATCTTTTTGGGCCAAATAAAACATGTCATTATTCATACAATGGGAAAATAATAGCCTAGGTGACAAGATAAACTATATTTATCTCAGCTAGGAAAGTCAGGCTTCTATAAACAAGATAGTAAATAGACAAATTGGAGCATGCAAAGGGCAAAAATGGTTTGTCGGCTAAATATTTCTTTATATGGTACCAAATTATGATTTGTGGTTAATATGAACTAGCTGCATAGTATATGTTCTTCCCCATAGTTCATATCTAATCCTAAATTAACATAAGACTATCCAGTTGAAGCTGCCATCTTAAAAGAATGGATACTATCTATCCCTAATTAAAGGTTTATTGAGTCTTGCTAAAGAGATTAGAAATCAGAAACTTCCTTTTTCAAATCACAATATTTGCACATGAATGTACAGAGCGGGTTAAAATGGGCCTTTTTTAAGGGAAAGACCAACAAGTGTAGAAATAAGTACATTATGTGAAATTAGTGGTTTTAGGACAACATTTTAGAAGATTTGAATTAGAAAGTAATAATCAAAGCAATGAAATGAAATTTAATTTCCTCACTGGTTTCATTTACTGAAGAATGGGAAATAACTGAGTAGGAATAAGACATGGAATTGCTAAAAACCAGAATTTGAGGCTTGTTACAAAACTCTGGTCTCTGTTTACTTTATGAAAAATTGTGATAAATCTTCTAATAAATCCTAATAAGTGTACAACAGTATTAGCATTTTATATTCCTTCTTTCAGTGATTTCTGGATACTGGAATGAAGGACAGTCAGAGAAAACTAGAAAGCCCTGAATGGCAGAGAAATCGGTTGTTTTAGTCATTTTTATTCTTAAATTATGGTTTGGGTTTTAAATTGAGTTTAATTTTTTTTTCCTAGTAAGCCAATTTGAGTGACATTTGTAAAAAAGGCAATATATACATCCAGTAAATAATATAAGCAAAATAGTAATAACTTCCATATTACCTTCTTAAATCCTTAAGAGGCAAACAATATTCTGCCTCTCAAAAAGCACAAATATGTGTCCATTCATTCTGTATTTTAGATTGTAAAAAGATAAATTTATTTGAAGGTTACAAAACTGAAGTAGTTTTAAATCAAAATGTGAAATTGGTTATTAGCTAACAGGTTTCCTTTACAAAAGGTTGTTGATAGAAGGTAATGAACTGTTTATCTAAATACTGCTTCACTGCTCTTAAGATTGCTTAAAGAATATCACAACGTATTAACTGATCTAATCTAAACATGTGAATAAACAATTTAAAACATAAATTTTAAGTCTACTGGTATAACATTTTGGAATTTCCCCAAAACTTATTAAACTTGAGTCGAGTAAGTAAATGTTGATACCAGTGTGATGTCCATGAAGAATTTTTTCTCATTGTGCAACAATCATGTCTGAGAAAACTGCCTGCTCTTGCTAAGTTTTGTAATAATAAAAGAATATTTCTTGGGAGGTGACAAATTCATTGTGCAGTGTTACTTCATGGTGGCATCAATCTGTAATCTTTTTTGTTATCTCTTGTATTAAGAGCATATCCTATCACCACACCTAATAGCAGAAGGTGCATCTTCCTAATGCTGAACATATGAATCTAACAGTCCTTTTTTATTTTAAGATCTCTGGAAACTATTATATGCCACTGCTTGATCTAACTCACTGTTTTCTATTCTTCCTGGCAGTATAGCTCCGGGGCTTCAGAACAGAGTTTATGCTTGGAGCAATGCTGGAAATTAAATTTAGAATTTTTCTACTGTTAACTTTTTGCATGGAAAATGTTTCTTTTATCAGAAATATGTATTGCCCACTGTAGTCCAATTTGATCTTATATTTTGTTATATGCTAATTAAAATGCTAATTGTTTAAAGAAGGAATCTCTCTCGTTTTTCCAAATATTTAATGAAACAGGACAATGACCTGCCCCAAGCGTGCTTTTCAAAAGACAACTAGATTTTCTTGGTTTCCCCCTTAAAATGTTTTGCTTCTCATCCAAGAACCTTCTTCAGTTATTTTTATTCTGAAGCAAAAGCTTTTCAAGGAAAAAAAAAGCCAAGGAAGTTGGGTTGCCTTTTGAAAAGTACCTCTGGGACAATCATGATTTGGATGATTGAAAATTTCCATAGACTTTTAGCCAGGACAATGTCCTGTTCACAATCTAATGTTAATAGCACCAAATTAAAAATGTATATCATGCTGAAGAACAACAAGGTATTCAACGTGTACATAACTCCAACGATATATCTTGAGAAATTTGGACACTCTTGCTTGCTGGTTCTGCAGATGTACAGTCTCAACTTAAACCCATAGGGTTATGAAAGATAAAAGTATACTAAAAAAAATTCCTTAGCAGACATGATTGATCATTTTATGCATTGTGTTTACATTGTGTTTATGCATTGTATCATTGCAGCTAGCCCCACGGATGAGGAAAGAAGTTTCTAGGCCACAATCATGGGAACTTTCGCTGCACTTTCTTTCCTTGGCAGAACAGTCCTTTCTTGGATACTGGAATAAAAATAATATTGTAAATGATTCTAGTAAGGATTCATCTTACATTACCTGGAATTGTTTTTATCATCATTCTAGCGCAAGAAATAGCAACACTGCATTTTTTATTCACATGTTTAAAATAACTTGAAAACTAAGTCACATGATACAAAAGTGAAGGACAGTCAGAGAAAACTAGAACAGTAAAGGAATAGTAAAGTCTGCCTTCAATCAAGTTTGATTCCTGGAAAAGATATGGACTCATTCACGATGGTCTTGGCAACAAAATATGGAATCATTAGGCATTGTCTTCCTGCGGGACATTTTTAAAATTGCCCCGCAGCCCTGGGACTTTGGTACTTGGAGCAAGTACTAGTAAATCCAATCCTGCACAGGTTTGCTGGATCAACCAAAGCCAGCTGGGTGCTGCCACCTGCTGTTAGGAAGTTTAATTTTACCAATATCCAGAAAGCAAAAATTCATTGTCAGCAAAGAAACCATTCAGAAGTGTCATAATCAGTAGTCAGTGAATTTTTTAAAAGTGCTTTCATTCACTGTTCAGAACTATAAAATACTTCTGAATGAAAAATGCAACATCTGCAGCAGTAATTCCTCTTTTATTCTTATAATAGTGATGGAGAAGCAACTACTGTGGCTTATGAATAATAAATGACCAACACTGTATCTTTGTGTGGCAAGAACTAATTTTATCACTCTGTTTTGACAAAAACAAGCAAAAAAATCATCTTAAAACTTTCATATACACATATAATAGTTTCCCACTCTATTTTCATCAAAATAGAGCAGGAAATTATTATATTATGTATATGAACATTTTAGGATGATTTTTGGCTTGTTTGTTTTTCTGGTCCCACTAGTCTTACTCTTTTGACTTATTAATTTGACTAATTACTTTAATTACTGTAGACTTACATTTTGAATGTGCACCTAGGATTCCACTCAATGCAAAATGCTTTTTTTGGCTAGAAAAAAGATTACTCATTCTTTTCTGCAGTTAATGATTTGTAACAGTATATACAAAGTGGATGGTAAATTGGAAGGAAATTCCCATTCTGTCCACATCAACAGAAATCCATTTGTAGCATCACACCTCTTCACGGAAAGAACATTTTGCCAACTCAGACCACAGAGTGCCAACTAGGACAAGAATAATGATTTGTTGATTTGAAGGTAGGGTAAATGCAGCTTGAACTCTTGATATCATCTTTGGAATATCTATTTGAGATACTTTCATCTAACATACAGGGAACTTATTTGATAGAGTGACATATTTTGTTTTCTGTATCTTGTACAGAGGTGGATTCATAAACTGTACAGATGCAGAGAGACGTCCATAAAAAAGAACATTTATTGGTTCATCAGGTATCCTCATAATTCATGTTTGTGACGAAGTTCTTCTTTTATGACCAATCCTTTGTATGTCCGCCTTGTAGGTAAAAGATGGTTATCTCCTAACTTATCTCGTAGCGGTAGAAAAAGCTACTATCAGTTCATGAGTCCAGGCAAGAATGGAGGGAAACCTCCCCTAACCTCTCAAGGGTCAATTTAGTGACCAATCAGAATTACAGATGTGGCCACGTGACATGAACTACATTTCCCAGGATACCTTTAACTACATTTACCATGATGCATTCCCTTAAGGGGACAGCTCATAATTCCTAAGTAACTATCCAATTCCCATAGACTGGCTGGGACAGCACATTTTGTAAAGTAAGTCTCACATTGATACATCAAATATACTCTCAGTGCTGACCTCCTGTAATGAAAAACATAGCAGGTTAAATAAAACAAAAGAACCACAGCCAAGATGCTGTATTGAAGCAAATACAAACCACATAACAGTAACATTTTCAGTGCCTTTATCCTAACTATTACTGGATACATTTTCATTTAAGGTTTCTGGAAGCAGCCATTGCCATGGTTTTCTGAGGATAAATGTGCAAGTAGCTATTAATTAAAAAAGGACAGAAAGCAAAGCAAAACACATTCATCTCTTTTGCTGGCTGTGGTGACCAGGAAGAGTATCAGAGGAAGCCATCTGTGAAAGGCCCGCCTATCAGTACACTGCCCATGGGGTGTACAGGAAGTCAGGCACACAGGAAGTCAAGTAGAGGTGATTGATGTCTAGCCAGTTGCATTGTCAAGCAACTTTGTATTCCTGTTATGCCTTTAACCTTGTCCGTTAGTCCATTAAGGGGAAAAAATAAATGAGTTTTCTGTTGGAAATCAACCTTCATTATTTTTTGTGGAATGCAAAGTATGTGAGCAGACAGACTGATGAATGACAAATTTTGGTTTATTTTTCTTAGGGTGTGGTTACAGGATATGGATTGGAAGGCAAATATTTTCTTTAAAATCCTGCAGTGCACTTTATCTGAGATGACAAATTTCAGCTCTTAGAAGGCCATCAGGAATAAATTACACCAAATATAAGTGGGTGAATCCTGAGCTGAGGGAGATGAATGCTCAGGAAAAGTAGGAAAATTGCAGGTCTGCAAAAATTGAGGCAACAATTTGAATCAATATGACCAGATTACCAGAGCAACCCAAAGCTCCACCTAATATTTTCATGACTACAGCTTACGTTTTTTTTGGTGGATTAACAGCATGCAGGCTCACTGAATACTGCAACTGAAACCTTTGCTCCTAAGCATTATGTATTATTTTCAGTGATTAATACACAGAAATACATACTAATATCTAAGAGTAAGTTCCATGGTCCAAAGCCATGTGCTTTGGACCATGGAACTTACTCTTAGATATTAGAATAAATTGCTATCAATAGGCCAGCATTCTAAAATCAAAACATCTGGTATATAAGCTTTATGAATTAAAATCTGAAGTGGCAAATAATAATTTATAGAAGTTTTAAAAGGGAGAGTTAGCATACCTATGCTTGTACTTCTGCCATTGTTAGCATCCTCTAACCAAACAGATTCTGATAGTAATTTTTTAATATATATGATAGTTTTATGGTAGCAAATGTGAGAAGATAAGCTATGCTTCTTTCATTTCATATTTTGGTCTGTATCCATTTATGTTCTTTACAAGTTTTCCCATGTTCCTTGTGATCATTATCTTCTGTGCTGAGAATAAATTGTCCCAAGGTGGTTATACCAAAAAAAGAGCTGTTTGCTATATAGTATTGGATGAAATATATTAAACATAGTATGAGGGTAGGCTGCATGTGCACGATACATATTTATCTTCCTCTAGTTAAAGATATTAAGTATTTAATGTACTTTTATTGTATTATAAACAAGGTAAATTTTCTCCCTCTTACATTGATCGTAAATCAAAGATAATTTTGCACTCAGAAAAAAGGAAGTGTTACAATATGCATGGCTATTTATTATCTCAATATATATTGCTTAGTAAGAGCATAATAAATCTATGCTTACAGTTATCTGATTTATAATCTGACAAAAAATAACTTATTCATCTGGAAAGGGAAGGAATGAATGTGTTCAAATGAGGTAACCAGAATCTCTGTTCAACTGACTCAAAGCAGGTGCTAGTTTTCTTTTCTGACTGCCAATTTGCATACTACTTCTTTCTGTTCTGTTTTGAGGTTGTGGACTGTAAATCCAAACAAAAGAGAGTGACCCACGCATATTTAGTTGAAGTGAGATACACTGTGGCTTCTTAAGACAATAAACTCACCACAAACAATAGGCTCTCAGTCCAGAACCATTAAGATGGGAGAGAGTGGCTGGAGTCAGAAAGTTTTATGGAAGTTAGTGGTTAATATATTCAGGACAGTCTGGAGTTAGATCATCCTGGAACGAGTCTATCTATGTGGTTGCTAAAGGCCAACATAAACTTTATGGCACATAATTAATTTATTCTAAAATATCAAAATATTTTACATATGCTCCCCCAAAAAGTCTCCCGGAGCCAAATTATATTCTCAGCCACACTTCTGCAAGAACAAGGTAGATTTATTTTATTTTTACACATTCCAGCCTCTGATAGAATTTTAACAGATTTAATAAATTCATAACAGATGTTCTTTTTGAAAATACACTGGAGTTAATCTACAGCGGTATTTATACTGTTAGACTCATATAACCAGAGAATCTTTACCACTTTCATCATATATTTAAAATGCCATTGATGTGAAATCATCAAACAGCATTACTTCTCTGTTACTAAGAGTCCAACTGATTACTAGGCATCCAATCAACAAAAGGTGTGGCAATAGGCAGATCAAATTCTTTTCTTTAAAAAAAAAATACAGAGCATTTATTGTACAGTGAAAGTTAACCAAATCTGTAGGATAGCCAAATGAAAAGATAATGTCTTCTTCCAGACATTTCAAGAAAGAATGAAGTACAATAATCTAAATCAGCAGATGCTTGTAGGAATATGCTGATAAATATGTAAATCAACATTCTTCTTTATCAAACCAACACACTTTTTAACAAAAACCATAAAACTGGCACTGGAAAATTGTGTTCCTAAGCTTCCTTTCATATGCCCATAGAGCTCTCCCAGTTTGTATCCTCAGAATTTGGTGGCAAACCATTTGACAAAGGCAACCCAATTTCCCACTCATTTTCAATATGGGGGGGAAAAAAACCCACCAAAACAGAACAACTCTGTCTTAATGCTCAGGCTTAGCATAGAGAAGTCCTCCCCACCCACACCCATCCCAGTCCTAAAGTTCCTCTCCCAAAATCACAAAGCGCAAGAGGATAAAAAAAATGTTGACTCAATATTCCCTCCATCTCTAAATGAGGCCTAAGATAGCAGGGTATTCTGTGAAATAGATAGGAGTTTTTTCTGTTTAGAATTACAAATACTGGATATTAAAGAAGCAGGATAGGTGCTGTTTTGAACTTTGGTGTTGGAGAAGATTTCTGAGAATACTGTGAGCAGCCAAGAAAACAAACAAATGAACCATCAAGCAAATCCGTCCAGAGTTTTCACTAATGACCAGGCTCAAATTATCCTACTTCAGACAGATTATGCAAAGATCCAGCTGTCTGAAAAAAGCTCTAATGCTGGGAAAGATAGAAGGAAATTGAAGAGGAAAACCAGCAGCAAAGTGGACTCAATTATAGTGGTGATGTAATTGTTGAAAGATCTGAAAGACCATGTTAGGGACAGATGAGAGAAAATGTATCTAAGTGGCTGCTAAAAGTTAACTATAAATTGATAATCAATAAATGAAGCAGCCACGATAGTGAGACTGGTTGCCTTCTCAAAGGCTTTTGTTGATCCAAATCCACCTCATCAGAGAGATTCAGTGTTTTAAACACTCCCCAGATGCGATTGCTTCCTCTAACACTATTCTGTGCTTCTGGGCAGATTATTAATGCCCTTATTGCACCTGACAAAGATGGAGGTTTCTTTCCTGCACCATCAGAGTAAAGCAGCAATTTTTTGTATTTTATTTTTGTTTTGTTTTGCCACTGGCCTACAATTTTTGTGCCCTGTCACAGTATCATACTGAACTGTCATTCTGTTTTATTTATGCAAGGCTATTCTGCAGTTTCTCTAAATAAAGCCCAACTATTGGTAACTTAAATTAGCCTTGTCTTCTGTTGTTCTTTACAGCACAAGCCAACCAAAAGAGCAGGCATATGTTAAAGGATGGTTTTGTTTTAGTTGTATTTTCTGGGGTTGCTCTCAAACCAAAGCTTTTCCTACATGTTCCTATGCTCTTGGGCTTTTGTCTGCCTCAAATTTTGGCAGAGAAATATATACCCCAAGCCTATAAAAATCACAGTATTCAGATGAAATCAGTTATATTTTTGAATGTGGACCTTCTACAGTAATTGCTTATGTCTACTATGAGGAGCTGTCAGAAATATTGGAATAGCTTCTTCAGAATATTTAATGCATCTGGTGAGGTACCCAGTTGGAGACAGCTGTTAGAGATGAGCTGGCATAATTCATATGTTATTCCCCCTGGGGATTCAGTAACAGAACTCACATATCAGGATCCAGATATGCAGAAATGAAAACAAGCTGAAAGGGGCAGCTTTCAATGTATTTGGGTCTCTGGGAGCCAAAACACTTTAGGAGTCAATATGAATTAGTGTCTGCTATGTTTTTAATCGGATGTATCTGAAAAACTACATACTGAAATATGACTAATATAGACATTTATTTATATTTTCAGGCATGTTAATCATTTTGATGAGTTAATTTCCCTTTCCTGCACACAGAAGCTGCTCCTGTAATATCGTATAAGATCTAATTTCCCATACTACTTGATGACTGATAAGAACTGCAGAAGTATGAATAGTAGACAAGTCTTTAGTAGAAAAAGAGTATTTGCTAGAAGTCCAAGTACAGACAAACTTCTAATTGGAGAGTTGTAAAGAAGAGCAGAGTATAGTTTTTGAAGATGTATTTCTGCCAACAGCAGGAAAGAAAGTTTGGAGAGAGCATGTTGGGAAAACAGAAGTGATTCTCCCACAATTATGTTGTGAACTAATCATCTTGGAGGAAAACCCAAAATCCTACCAAGGAAAGCTGCTACTGAAAAAGATATTTCCAATACTCAAGGTTTTTAAAGCTGTTATAATTCAATACATCTGGAGGACAACAGTTTGAGGTAAGCTATATTCACAATAATGGAACTCTGTTACTTGTCACTATCATATTTTCTCAGCACTCAACTGACAAGAGATGGTCACTGCGTAAAAGTTATATCCCTGTTCTCCCAATACAAGATTTACATTCAGAATGTGCTTCAAATCACTTATTGAATGGGTCTCGCTACATAATTGAAGAGCAAAAGAACTTCTGTGCCATCCTGGAAAGTTTTACTAAAAAAGCGAGCTTTAAAAATAACCTTAATTCCTCTTTGTGACTACTTCAATACATCAAGCAGCTAATAGTAGTTGAAACAAAACACACATACACATATAGCAGTATATAACTTTTCTTGTCATATATAGTACACCTGCAGCCCAATTTCAAAATTATTGAAAATATACAATAATTCTGGTTTAATATCAATATTGTATGCAGGAGTATGAGAAAAAGATTTGGAACAGCTGTATCTTTTTCTTCCTCAGTCTTATCTGGAATTCTGTCAAGTATTACTATTAAAGTATCTTGCTATGGGATGGTAGACTTGTGTTCCTCTAGTTGTATTTTTACATGTGATTTTTCCTGAATTTGGCAAAAACACTTATTCTTTTGGGTTCAAAAGAATAACCAGGCAAAGAAGCATGCATAGCATGGCTTCTGAAATTACAATATGTCCATCCCTTCAGTGGAATGAAGTAATGTGCTGCAGTATATTTCTGTGTGTTTCCACTCTCTGCTCATGTTGCAGCTGTGTCTGTTTGCATGTGTGCGCTGGAAAGAATGGGGTGGATGGGTTACTGCAGTTTGTCAAATCTAAGCCATGTGACCAGATGGGATGAGGGAGGGAGGGAGGCTTAGCATGGAACAGCTAATCTAAGTTGTCCAGCAGCAATCAAATCAGATTCCAATTTTCTACCCAGCTGCCTCTCCCATCAAGATGCATTGTGGGATTTCTTTCTGGAATACACCCTTTTCTTGGCCAGATCCAACCATTACTGCGCTTGATTTTCTTTGGACAACTCCTATCACACTTCATTTGATGACATTTAATTTTGTTTCTGGAGAGTGATCCTACTGATAGACAGAAGGACAGCAGCAGGCAAACAAAGTCCCTGAGTTCTTTTACCAAACTTCCTTCCACCATTTTGTTAGACTGGAAAAAATCATGTGGGGATTCCGTATGTATATTGTTATTTAGTATGACTAATACTTGATGTTGCCTCACCGAGACCTGCAAGCTCTGGGAATGATCTTTGGTATGCATGGAGCATTCCTTTTTTTTGCTGGTGCAGCACAGTGATGGCACTGACACTAGCTGGAGAGGGCCTCTTGAGATGAAACCGGTGTTTCACAGCTGCAATTAGGGAGAATCAAAGGAGAGGGAATAACAGGGAATTGCCAGGAGTTAAATTCTTCAAATCTGATCTCAAGAAAGTCCATGAGATATCTAGGAGAGATGAAAGAAAAAGTCAATACTGCACTCTATCTCCATCATCAAACCAAACCAAACCTTTTATTACAGCATTTGGGGCAGAAAGCACAATAATAAAATAGATAGACCTCCACTTATTAATATTATTTTAATGCAATGAAGTTACACAAAATACACTATTATAGTAACTGCAATACAAATTGCACTGGCAACCTCAAAATTTGTGCTAAACATCAACCATGGGTAAGACAGATGCAACAAATGATAGAACGAAGTCGGACAACCTGGAAAGATATGTCAAGGTCCCGATCAGATAGAAGCAGTGACAGACAGATATTGTGCTCTATACCAGGGTAGCCCTTTAAAAAGGAATACATATATATTTTCCTTGATTGCTGATAGAACAACAAAGGAGTGTTCTGCTTAGAGATTCCACAGAGTCATCTCCACATGAACATAAGCACTGCTCAAATGGCACATTTTTACACCATTCCCACAGAACTGCAGAAGGTGAAACTAAATTTCAAATAACTCATCGGTCTCTAAACTTGGCAACTTTAAGACTTGTGGACTTTAACTCCAGAAGTCTTAAAGTTGCCAAGTTTGGAAACCTCTGATATAACTGAAAAGAGATAAGATGATGGTACACATGTCCATTTCAGAAGCATCTATGAACTGTGGAGTTAGATGCTAGGTTTAGACTGGTTTGAAATCACTATCCCAGATACATTGATTCCTGGCATTTTCAAGCCTTAACAGAAACTTTTCCAAGAAATCTCCTAAGGACTTTTTTGTTTATCAGATAGATTTAAAATGGTCTCTGAGAATCAGTGGATCCAGAACCACAGGAGAGAGAAAAAAAACAATTTCAAATAGAAAGTAAGGAGAAAGAACCAGGCTGTGACATTCACAGAAGCCAAACCTTTCTCTAACCATAAAACATCATTCTTGATGTATCATGAAACTGCAAGTGTTGCTCTTTTTTCTCATCTAATTTTAATATCTCTTTCTATCTGGCTAGTGATGGAATCATTGCCAAACAATCAAGACCAGCATGATAAGAGACAAAGGTCATTTTGCAGCCAGCTGTTTGGCTTGCAAAAACTAAAAGGCTGCCCACTTGAAAATTTGGCTGTCATTAAAAAAGGCAGGCAGGCAATTTCATGCCACAGTAGTTAAAGGCAGCCAGTGTTATGGTCACTGGTAAGTATAGTGTTGCCGCTAATGTCTCCAGAAAGTGCTAATTTACTCCTCCATTTTGCTCCTCTCCACCAGCCACAAAGGGAGCTGATGCCAATTATTTTTCAGACAGAATCCAGGCTGGTGTTTACCATTATCTCCCTGACAACCCCCTTCGTGTGACAACATTATGCAACGTAATTGCAAAGCTGCTTCATCTCACTGGGGCTGTTATTTTCAGTTATTTTTCCCAAGGACAAGGCTAATAATTAAGGGATTGGAATGCCTGCTTGTTATGTATAAAAAATAAGTGCAATAAGGCACCCACAGTTCCCTGCCAATTCCCAACAAGACAGAGGAGATCTCTGTCTTGTTAAGAAGGGCTCAAAGATCACTCAAATGCAGTTGGGGATGGGAATATTGGGGGATAATTTGCAGAGAACAGCGTCCAGGAACCAACAACCTTGTCCAGTGATAAGATACAAATAAAACAGCTGATTTGCTTGCCAGTTATTGGTTTCTGTCTCTTTGTTACACTGCAGTATGCCCAAGAAATAGAACTCAGGAAGGAGTTTGTTTACTCAAGACAGGAGAAGGAACAGTATGGTTTATTTTATTTTATTATTTTATATATTATATTATTATTTTTGCACATATAACATGCCTGGCTTCAGGAGCTTAAGTAAACAGAATCGGTATTCCTGCCACCAATTTTTTGTACAGCAATAATCCCGGAAGAGAGAGTATGAGAGAATATGACTAAATGACTCAAAGTCACCTAGACAGCCATCATGTTTCTCAATCACATTTATTTCAGATTATGGGAATTTGATGTACAGGATCAAATCTGCTCATTGCCTTTTATATTAATTTGTAGATTAACATATTCCTCAGGCCAGGGTACACATTAATTTTTTAGTATAAAAACATTTTACTAAAAGCTGCCTAAAAGTTCATTTTAATATGCATATTTGAGGATTAAATACTATAAGTTGAGATAAAATGAATGATCAAAGTTTATTTGGATAATCAAATTTCAGAAATTGGTTTATAAATGTAGAACTGCAGGCTTGAACACTAGTAAACACTGAGATCTCTCACCCTTCCTTTATCTAAAATTCATGCAACTGAGACGTTCACATGACCAAGAAATGGTGGACTGCCATTAGTTCAGGTGTCTCAAAAAGGCAATAATTAGTCAAAGTAATGGAGTGTAAAGCCATAATTTGGATTTGGATATTTCACTAAAGAAGTTCCCAGATGCTGTGGACAGAATTATGGATTAGATGAAGCTTCAGTCCAGAAGTCCAAGACAACAAGATTACAATTTTCTTCCTACTGTCAGATGATGAAGATATTAAATCTGCAATCCCATGCCCCAGGATTTGAACAACAAAATCTTTCTCAAGAGCTATATCCCCTTGGGAGTAATCTGCTGGGGGTCCATTATTGTCAATATCTAGGATTGAAGACAGTTGTGAATTGGGCTAGAGCAAAAACTAGAACAACAGGACCATTTTCTCTGGTTCACTATTTCTTCTGGTTCCCCTTTCTTCCATTCCCTTTCTCTACCTGCTCATTTGAAATCAGAGTTACAAAGCAGAATCTTTTAATAAAACTCTTAATAAATATGCCTTCAGTAGAGCCAAAAGTCCATAGGAAGTGCATCCGCACTGCAATTTTGAAAAGACATGGCAGCATATCTTCTGAATGTTGAAATCCTTAAATCCATATTCATTTAACTAGCTCAAAACTGGTTACTACTATTAGTGCAAATAGTCTTCACTCATAATATTATTTGCACTGATATGTAATAAATATAAGACTGATATTAACCAGTTGGAAAACAAAAACCTGTTTTACATAAGTTCTATGAATGATTGGGGTGGAGAATTCTCCTGTAGGGACAAGAAGTTCTGCTAAGGCTCTAATTGCTTGATAATTCCCATTTGTATGAGTAAATCCCTCTGTCTGTAGTTACAGTTAGAGGTCCTTCTAAAACAGATAGCTTCTTTTGCTTTGACATCCTACTGTACTCACACACTGTCTGGTATGATAACTATAACCAACAATTTGACCTGAATACATTGATAGATGAGGCAATGGGGAAAGAATAAACAGTGTTGACACAAAGAAAGTGCAAATCACTTATAAAGCTGACACTGTTATGCAGGCCTTCTGGTGGAAGGTAGTCTGCAATAATTGGATCCCACTTGTATACAAAGCAAAAAGGTCTTGTTGGGGGCAAGGGAAATTAATGAAACAAGAAAAGGCAGAATGAGGACAGGGGCTTCTGAGCCTATCTGGTACCAGTAAAACATCACTACAGTTTCTTGTCTCTTTTAACTTGCCCTTATACTTATGTAGGAAGTTAGCACCCACCTCTCTCCTAGAAAAACTAAATATCCTAGGAAATATTAAAAAGGCAGAATATTTCCTCTAAAAAGAGTAGAAACTCAGAAGCAGAAACTCACCTCAGAAGCAGAAACTCACCCCCACCTTTGTTAATGGGTGGGCCATTAAGGCCTGGGCTAGAATACTTTACATAACAAAGATCTCCAGGTAAAGCTATAGCAATTGCCAAAAGCCCTTTTAAGGGCATAATCATGCAGCAAGGCTCAACCAAGCCTGGAACTCAGGACAGCCTACAGAGTTGCCCCCGGGAGTCTGACAAACCAATCAGAATACAAGCTCAAATTCAAATCCCAACAGAGGGTATAATACCCAGCCACTCTCAGCATATCAGCCCTTTTTCCCCTTTTTTTCTTGATCTCTTCCTTCAGCTTGAAGCATGTGATCATCCTTCCCTTTCAGTCTGAAGCTCCAGGCCATGTGGTCCTGATATTAAACAGCCTCCATGTTTCCAGTGTCTTTTTCCCCACCTGGAACTGAACCCAGAAGGATATTTCTCCCAACACTTACTAACGGCAAAAATGGGTCTACAGCTTTATTGGCCTATTAAAAAAGTTAGACCAAAAAATCTTTTCTAGACAGAGACAATTCTGATTTTATTTCAGTAGAATGACAAAAACAACATACCCTGCATTTTGTGCCTGAAGTTTCTACTGATTACTACAAGTTGCTGCAGTTCTCTTACAGCCATTTAGGTAACAGGTGTATGAGTCCGAAGGACTTAAACCACAAATATGCAAGTAATTATTGTTACATTTGGACTTTTAAACGATTGTGCATTTGACAAAGAGCCCTAGGGACTTTTGCAGAGAAGTTCTAACCTAAAGTCGGTGGGCTATTATTTAATCAATTTTAAAAATACCCATAAAATTATTGAATGAACCAATATACATACCAAATCATCATACAGTCTACTTATTTGTTTATGGAATGTATAGAATGTCCCAATCTGTCAGGTGTCTCTGTGTAATTTGCTAGATCTTAAATTATGCTAGTTTATTTACAGTACATCATAATCATGTGAAATGAAGAACTATGCTCTCCAACATTAAGAATAATTTACCAACCAAACTTTATTATCATGGCATATTTCAATTTCTGAAAATACCATTAATCTTTTAGGAAAAATAAAGAATTCCTTGTCAGCATGTTAATTGGAGTCAGTATAGATCAGGGGTGGGATTCCAATTTCTTAACAACCGGTTCTGTGGGCATGGCCTAATTTTTGGGAGTGGGTTGGTGGTCATGTGACTGGCTGGGTGTGGTTTGTATGTAAATATTATAAATATATATGTAAAGATTGAATTTTTTATTTTTTTAAAAAGAGCAACTTTTACCCAAAATCAGGCAAAGCAGGCAGGCAGATTGAGTTGCTTGCAGAATCACAGAGTCACTCACAGATCTCCCTTTCTGCAATCTGCTGCCTGAGTCTGCACTGAAAAATAGAAGCTTCAATCCTAAGGAAGGTTCAGCTCTGCTCTCAGGCCAGTTCTCCCTCCCCCAACCCCCTGAATAACCACCCCTGATTGGGCCTCAGGGAAGCCTCCTGAATGGGGTGGGTGGGAAGGGGAGGGGCCAGCTAGTGGTGTGAATTGCAGGTTCTCCGAACTGCGCAGAATCATAACAACCGGTTCTATAGAACTGGTCCGAACTGATAAAATCCCACCCCTGGTATAGATCATGTTTAATCACTTTGATCATAGCTCTGCTTTCAGATGTTACTTTAGGTTGGAACCATCTTCTCTTTTCACAACTCATCTGTCATTTATACACTGTAATAGTTTTATCACCCTTAGGATTGTTTTGATATATGTTCCAGACAAGGAACAATGGATGGAAACTGATCAAGGAGAGTTTTAACTTAGAAATAAGGAGACATTTTCTTACAATCAACCAATGGAAAAGCTTGCCCTCAGAAGTTGTGGGAGCTTCATCACTGGAAGCTTTCAAGAAGAGACTGCAGAGGGTTAGACTAGATGACCTACAAGGTCTCTTCCAACTATATTATTATTCTATATTATTCTCCTGTTCTATTCTTGCCTTGTGTCAGTAATACATGTCCGTTACAGTATCACCTTATGAATTCCATTAGGAATCTAAGAAGCATAAGTACAGAAGCAGGAATTTGAATCTGAGTGCCCATCTCTAATATTATAGGCACTATGCTTAAATTACCGTAATTACTTATAATCCTGAAATTCTTAAAACTTCTAGATTATGATTCCTCACACATTTTCCAAAGCAATTAAGTGTCACATCCTACTGTCTTCATTCCATTACTGGTTGCCCTTTTTTGCTGTGCCTAAGAAGAATTATACATTTTCATTGTAAAGCTTCAGGCAAAAATGTATTGCTTCTCACACCTGAAAAGGAAGAGTCCTTGGAATGATATAGTGCATCAAATAACAAGATGAAACACCTTAGAAGAATCTTGAAAAATATAATAAGGTTAAAAGGAGGGGTTTTTAAATATGTTTTTTTCACATGTGAGAGATCCCATTGTTCTGAGTATATATCATCTATCCAGTATATAACAAGATTATAGGGTCATAAAAAGGGGGGGAAATGGCTTGCCGCTTCTAGTATATACGCAATATAATTACAGTATCACAAGGAATATAAAGGATCATCTAGTTATCTTCTATGTACTTCTATGGGATTGATGTAAGGTTACTACCCTACATGTAGTTTCCTAGGTGTAAATCCACTGAACAGGCTCAAAGAAAAGAGACTTTTCTCCTATCAGATTATTTCCCTGTAGATCAGTACTTCCCTGCTGACATCAGGGACTCTTGGATCCTACTCTCTATCTCTTACAATCTGAATTTTCCATATAGGGTGGAAATATTCCATTGCATCCAGATTTTTGCAAATTTGCAACTGAAATTCAATTTTTGTGGCAGTTATTTATCAATTACATGTCAGGATCCTCTAATTCTTCTTGTACCAAGACATCTCTTAGTCATTTCTGATTACCTGTTCAGCTATTGAGGAGATTCAGCACCCACTTTTTCCTCCTCTGTCTATAATAATGTGATCAGAACTAATTGAATTCTTCCAGATATTATCTATTATATGAAGTCTCAGTAGAACACACTATTTATGCCTTGATATCTGATAACTGAGCCTTTTTCCCCTGCTTTTATGCATCCATGTGCACATAGGCACACAAGATAATCGATAATATTAGGATGAACCTATTGCTTTGAAAACAGAATAGACAGTCTCATCCATCTTAATTGGAATGCACACTGTACTTAATTGTTTAGTTCCCAGTAAATCAAAGGACTACAGCTTAATTTCCCAATATGTTAAATAGGATGTTTGAAGCTGAATTTATTATTGTTATTTCAAGATCTTTTTACAAATGCATTTATACTATAAACTTGTATTTTAACAAAACATACCATCCAATCAGTTATGGCAGTAGAAATGGTAACTTTACTAGCCAGACCAAACAAACTGTCTATATTATACAGAACAAAGTAAACATGACATTTATTTCGCATGCCTGGAAAGAATGCATTGTCATATGCTATATCATTCAATAACCAAAGAATGTTAGTTTTAGCCAAAGGGATATGCATCTACAGTATAAAGTTAATATCTGTAAACAGTTATAAGATAAATTTTATTTAATGCCTATTAAAGTTTTTCACTACTGCAAAAAATAGTCATTTACTCCATGTTAATAGTGGAATCATGATAAAATCCTTCTTTTGTTTCCTGTTATTTTAATATTGGGGAATAAAGAAACATCTTGTTTTAGATATGAATGGAAATTGCACTTAGAAAAATATCATACGTGTTAATTACAGCTTAAAATATATCCAAGGCAGACTTTCTATCTTAATAATATACCATAGATGCTTCTTCAAAAAGATCCTTCTTCTGGCATGTGGTTTAAAACCCACCTGCCACATGAAACTGCTTTGTCTTTTGGTGATGCAGATTATTTAAGATTTAATGACAAGGTTTATCTTGATTCAATATTTCCTGCCTAGTTGCCTAACTAGATTTAATGCAGATACAAAACTTAGCCATGTGACATACTGATTCTTAGGCCAGTCACCCAATTACAAATTTCTCCACTCTCTCTTTTTTCTCTCTCTCCAGTTTATGACAAGCTTCAAATGAAGAGACAAAAACTTCCGAACCATCTTTCTAAATCCTCTCTATAGATGAGCAGGAAGTAGTTACAGACACCAAGATTTCCATTTAATCATAGAATTAAATAAATTTGAGAAAATCTGTATCTATTTTGCAATGATGAACGTGTTCTAAGAATGTTGAAATCTCCTCCATAAAACAAAACATTTACTATAAAAATTCAAGTTTTATTAAACAATCATTCAAGTATTAATCTCTGAGTCACGTTTTCCTGTTGTTGTTGTTATCATCATCATCATTATGGTTCCTTGCACAGTCAGGCAGATGTTCAGAGTATTATTTTTATCCATCTATTGGGTCTTTCCCAAGGACTGGGGAGAGGCTGATTTTGATATTTTATGGTGTTAAGATGTATTGTCACAGGTTCTGATTAAAGATGTTTTTTGCAACTGACTGATGGTGAATGTGATGATATTCAAGTGGTTCTCCAATTGTGTTGGGATTGTACCCAAGCCACCTATTACTGTTGGTACTACCTTTGCTTTCTTTTGCCACTGTCATTCTATTTCTATTTGCAGGTCTTTGTGTTTTATTATTTTCTCCAGTTCTTTCTCTTCTCTTCTGCTGTCCCCTGGTACTGTCATGTCTAGTATCCAGAGTTTTTTTGTCTCTCTTATCGTCAACGGTTAAGTCTGGGGTGTTATGTGGCAAGGTGCCTGTCTGTTTGAAGTCTAAAGTCTCAGAGGCTTTAGCTTCTTCATTTTCTATTATTTTCTCTATTTTATGGTCCCACCAGTTCTTGCTTGGAGGAAAACGGTATTTCTTGCAGATCTTCCAGTGAACTACCTTTGCTACTTTGTCATGCCATTGTCTGTAGTCAGTCTATGTGATCTTCTTGCAGCATCTGGCCAGGTTATCCACTCTTTCTTCGGCGTCTTTGCTGAGGAGCATTTGTTATGTGTTGCTGTCTTTCAATTCTGGCTTTGTATGCATTTGTTCTTAAGGCTTGGTCTTGTGCAGCCAGAATTAGCCTCTCTGTCTTTTCTTCCAACTTTCCTGTTCTTAGCCATTGCCAGGTTTTGTTATTATCTGTTTTCCATGCTATATTTTTAATGTAGTGGTCATGCAATGCTTTGTCTTCCCATGCCTCCTTTCTGCTCTTCATTTGGTCTTTCTTACAGACCTGTTTAGCCTCTCCAGTATTCAGTAGGCTTCTTGATATACTAACTTCAGTGCATCTTCTTTGTTATCCTTCAGATATTCCTCCAATCCCTGTTTCCCCCCTAACTGACTGATGTACTTGCAACATTCCACACCCACCTATTTTCCTTGGTAAGTAGAGTCTGACAATATTGTTGTGTGGATGAGGGCAGGGGGTGGCATTCTACCAGTTCGGACTGGTTTGGGCGAATTGGTAGTTCCAGTGATCATTTGGCTCTGCCCACCCACCCCTGCCCTTTTCCTGTGTTTTATTTCCTTGTTTTTGAGCACAGCTGATTTGCACGGCAGAGCATTTTGCTGCGCGTCAGCTGTTTTATTCATAGGGGATGCAGCAGAAGGTAAGTATTATAGCTAAAAATGGTCTTTTCTAAATGCTGGGCATGCATGCTAAGTGCATGTTTGGCGCACATGCGCGCCAAGTGTGTGCTCATCAAACCGATTGTTACACCGGTTGAATTGCACCACTGGATGAAGGGCATGATTCACTGACATTATTTTTCTGGTTTTCCTATCCAAGGCCCTTGGTTCTGCTTGAGTCCACTATTCCAGCTGTGTATTTAATGACTGTAATTGCTCAGGTATTGATTGCCTTGATGGTATTTCCTCCACTGAGCTTGTACTTTAAGATCTTCTTCTCTCTTGATGTATTCATTTCCAACCTTTTTCTTGACTGCAGTGTGCTTGATGTTGTCAATTTAAGGGAAGCCCAAGTATTTATAATGATTGTCTTCATCCAATTATTTTTTTTATAAAAAATTTATTTGGGTTTTCACAAAACATAATACAAGTAAAATTTCTTTTTTTGAGAATAACATGGTCCCGGGTTATCACTTCTCCATACAGACACAAATTCAATTTCATATTCATCTTTGTGTTCTATTCCATATCTTATTACCATTTTAACATTTTCTCAATTTTTCCCTTCCCTTAGTTTTCTCAATCTTACTTTTAATTATCTCATTCCTTTCTAAATTCAATTATATATATATATATCTTTTTCTAAGTTTCAATATCTTTCTAGTCATTATATTTATACTTTTGTCTGTCCTGTTTCAATTTCATATTTTCTTTTCTCATTGAACAAAATTTTTCCCTGTAGTTACTAATTGGAGTATGACACCTTTGTATCTTTTAATTTTTATCTATTCAACTCTTATTTAAACTTCAATTTATGCCTTTGCAATTATAACATTCAATATAACACATAACTTCCAGTCGAATTCTGCTTCGTACATTCTTAAAATATGCACTAAGTTCTTAAAGAGAATATATATATATATATACAATAATAAATAAAATACTTATTCTATTCCAATTCAGCTCTATCATTAATGTTAGTTATAAACTTTGACATCTTTAACATTTCTTTTCAATAGGATATCATACTTCCAGGAACACTTATAATATTTCCATAATTTTTTCATGTTTCTTTCATATTCCTCTTTACGTAAATGTTTATAACACATTTATAATAATTGAAATGTTCCCCTCCTTTCCTAATTTCATTCTCTCATTCTCTTTATTTCATTTATTTATTAAGCATTCCATTACATTATAATGAGTATTTTATCTATCATTTTAATCACACTTATTTCATATTTTCAAAGTTCATTTCTATTTCTAATATAACAATACTATCTTATGTACCCTTGCAGAATCCCCCTTTCAATTAAGTTCTCACTCATTATTTCTGTGTCTTCTAAATAGGTTTATACCCTTAATCCTTGTATGTTTTCCCTGTTTCTCTATGTCTTGTTTCTGTCCTTTATAATTTCTTTTCCTTTCCCTCTTCCCCCTCTTCTTCTCCCTTCCCTTTTTTGACCCCTTCTCTCTCTAATTCTGATTCTCTCTTCTGTAATCCTCTCTTCTGTTTCTTCCTAATGTTGTAATTACTTTTCAAACTATTCTATTTTTGGGTTGTTTTTTCAAATCTTAAATTTTTCACTCTCTTTCCCCCCTTTCCTTTCTTTTCCCCACATAGAAATATTTGGTCATTGAAGATGGCTTCTTCATTGTCCCGCCCTTCTTCTTGTACAGGCATTTCTTGTTTCTCATAGTTCAGGATCTCCATTTCCAAAAATTGAAATACGAAGCCAAAAGAACCTCTTCCTTCTTGTGCATCTTCTTTCTGTTTTTTTAAGTTCCATTCTCAATTCTTCCAAGAGTTTTAAAAACCTTTAAACAACCACCTGATTAATTTTAGTCCTTTAGATCCAATAGCCAAGTAATCCAAATAATCCAAAGCTGTTTCTTCTTGCTTCTTTTTTCCACTTTCTCTTCCTGGGGTTCTCTTATCTTGTTACAAAGTTTCAGTTAAAATGTATCTTTTAGGAATCTTGTTAAAATTTCACTGTTAATTCCTTTCACTTCCAAGTGGTCTCCTCCATTTTTCCAGATCCCACCCTTTTGTTTTTTTCCTTCTTTTAAAAGTTTTTGAGAATCCAGAAATCTTTATTATCCCTTTGATATTTTATTTTCAGCTTAAATACCTGTTAATGTCAAAGTGGATTTTTGCAGGTTTCTTGCTAAATCTCTTAGTTGTCAATATAGGGAAGAAAAGAAAAAAAACCAAATCCTTTCCCTTCCCTCTCTCATTCGCCGCTTCAAAGTCTTCTTTGGGAACAATGTTGTTCTTTATAATTCAAATTCCAGGGTACCTTATATTGTTGCTTTTTCAGTTCAACCCGGTCAGCCAAAACTTTCTCTTCTTACCTTCCTCCAGCACATTCTTTTCTGGTTGAGTTCTTCTTTGAGGTAGCCATTTCTAACCACTGCTGCAACTGCCTTCAGGAAAGGGAGTAATGGCCAGCTGGGGAGGAGAGATGCGACTCTCCTCGACCCTGCTGGCAGTCTCCCCCCTCTTCACCACCTCTATGGGATGGCTTAGCCCCAAAACCAGCCAGCTCGGGGCGCACCAGTGGCAAGCACAGATCAAAACTGTGCACGATTGCAGATTTCAGTCTGTCACCGAAGAAACTCATACCGGAACCTCGTCTTCATCCAATTATTGGTGTCATTTCCATAGGGCCTCTTAAATCCACCAGTTTTCATTATTTCCCCCCCAAAAAATGCTGAATATGTGTTTGTCCAGTCCAAACTCCATTGCATTGGCTGTATATACAGACAGTGCTGAACAGAAATTCTATTTCAGGTAGAATTTTTCCAAACAGCTTCAAATCGTCCACATAAAGGAGGATGTTTTTGATGTTTGATAGCCTGGCCTGAGTTATTCAGTATTGGTGACAAATGAACCAATGCTATGACAGGTAGTAGCAATATATCTATGGAAATTTTCAATCATCCAAGTCATGGTTCTCCTATTAGTGCTTTTCAAAAGGCAACTGGACTTTCTTGGTTTCTTTCCTTAAAAACATTTTGCTTCTCATCTGAAGAAGCTTCTTGGATAAGGAGTGAAATGTTTTCAAGGAAAAAAAAAACCCAAGAAAGTCCAGCTGACTTTTGAAAAATACTTTGGAACAGTAATGGCAATAGTTGAGTCTACTTGGAAGATTCCACTCTCACTATTAACCTCTTCCAATCTATTGCCATTGATCAGCAACTGAGTCTTCCACTGCACCATTGATCTTTGAAGAAAAATGATGAAGTTTCTACCAAGTCCTGTTATTTCTAGGCACTTGATTTATTATTATTATTGCCTAAGGATAACAAAAGTTTCATATGCAGACAAGGCTCCTTAGATTTAATTATCATATATAATTATCTCAAACACAATACTCTTCAGTTCCTGCACAGTCAACTTTCAAATACAGTATCAAGAAACATATTGATGGTTTAGCCTATCTTCCATTCCAAGGGTTGACTAGACCTTTGGAGAAACTATTTACATAAAAACCCAAATATCACCCAAATCTGCCTGCCCCCTTCTCTGATCTTCTTCTTCTTCCTAGCATATTCCCGCAGGTTCAGGGTCCGCTTTTTGGATCATTGAACACCATTTTGCATGGTCAGCTTGCATGGCTTGCATATCTTGCCCCCTTCTCTGATATGTAATTTGAAATTAAAGGAGGTCTTGAAGACATGGCTCTGCCCCCCATGCTTGGGGGTCCAGCAATGGTTGTGGGCTTTTTATAACGTGTTTTTTTTTTAAGGGTTGTTAATAATTTATATGTTTGCATATTGGTTTTTAACTTGCTTTAGCAACATTGCAGCCTGGTTTCATTTTAATAGACTTTTAACACATTGAAAAATTGTTTAACAGGATGTTGAGCATCTGACTGTTTTTTAATTTGTATCCAAAGCTTTTTTTTTTTTTTTGAAACAATGGAGAAAGTAGCAAAAAAAAAGAATTATCTATGTTTACTTGTAGGAAAGCACACATGCTTTATGAAGAGGAAAGGGAAATTGAAACTGAGTTTTTCATGTGACTGGGAGGGCTGGAGCGTCTCTCCATGTTGGCTTCAGTAGTTTAGTACTATCGAACACATGGACTAAGGCCACTGTCTTGAAAAGGATGGTGTTCCTCTGGCTAACTATGCATCAACTTGAACTAATGTATGTTAAAAAAATATTACAGATAGAAATGAAAAGATCCATTGATAGCAATCGCCAGTAACTGAAAATTATTGTTTTTAGTTTTCCAACATCTTTGATGATCTTTTAAAATTAAACTAGCACTTTATTAAGATTTTTTTCATAAAATAAGGGTATCACATCTGGGCTGCAAAATCTGGAAGAACACTTGGTAGCAGCAGTAAGACTGTAATCTTATATAGAGATATAAGTAAATAGATGTATATATGCACATACACGCAAATGTATATAATTACCTAGGAAGAAGCCACTTAAAATGGGTAATTTAAAACTTTCCGTTTAATGTCTATCTAATTTCTTGAGTTGGGAGATTCAAGAATCATTTAGGCCTACTCCTAGCATTACCGGGGGGGAAAAGGTAGTCTTGTTTAATGACTGTCTCGTTTAGTAACTGTTTGCAGGTATAATGGGGATGAAAAAGTAATTGTATGACCAACCCTCACATTTAGCATCTTCACAGGTCTGTAAAGCAAAGGAAAACTGAAATAAGATTGTAAGCACAGTTGTGGCTTCACTGAGTGATCCCTGTACTTAAGAATCAAGTTGCCTGTCCCAACTGTAGTCACTAAAGACTAGAAATTAGATTTAACTATTAAAAATTAATACTTTTGATTTAACACAATAGCTACATATTCTGAGTTTTATATTTTACTAATTCCTTGTATGATTGAGCTTTTTAAAACTATTTTATTTGTAATGGAACCACACCAGTCTCTGGTCACTTTAACTACTGGGATAAGCACCACATCTTTTAACAGCACATTTGGATTTATCGAAAAACCAGTACTGTGGGCTGAACTCTCTGCTTGTTCCTGTCCAAGATTTCTTGTTTACATATTAAACAGGGATGTGCTCTGCTCAGTAGCTTATTTTTACTTATATGGGTCTTGTCACCAAAGAAGCCCTAGGTATAGTTCTCCATTTATATTAGAGCCGTGATGGCAAACCTATGGCATGTGTGCCGGTAGAAGTGGCACGCAGGGCCACTTCTGCCGGCATGTGAGAGGTTGCCTGGAAGAGCCTCACTGCACATGTGTGCACACCGCCTGCCTGCCAGCTGATTGTCGGGTATCTGGCACGCATGTATGGGAAGTGGGGGGCTGCAGGAGACACGCACGCATGTGCAGAGACATGCGGGATGGGTCACGCAGGGCCACTTCTGCCGGCACGCGAGAGGTCGCCTGGAAGAGCCTCACTGCTCATGCACGCACACTGCCTGCCCGCCAGCTGATTGTCGGGTATCTGGCATGCATGTATGGGAAGTGGGAGGGTGCGGGAGACACGCGTGCATGCGCAGAGATGTGTGGGATGGGTCACACAGGACCACTTCTGCCGGCACGCAAGAGGTTGCCTGAAAGAGCCTGGAGCACATGCACGCACGCTGCCTGCCCGCCAGCTGATTGTCGGGTATCTGGCACGAATGTGTGGGAAGTGGGGGGCTGCAGGTGACACATGCGCATGCACAGAGTTGTGCGGGATGAGTCACGTGTGCATGCTCAGAGGTTTCTGGCACACATGGGGGGCATGTATGCGCAGGGGCGTGGGGCCCCCATGTGCACTGCCTTCTGGGTCCTGGCATGCGAGCACGTGAGCGCAATTTTTGGCACTGGAGATGAAAAAGTTTAGCCACCACTGTATTAGAGGTTATGGATTCAATATAGTGACAAAAGTAGCCTTTTGATGATCTTTTGTCTTCAGAATAGATTAAACAAATTT
Organism: Notechis scutatus; assembly: GCF_049901735.1. Lineage (NCBI taxonomy): Eukaryota > Metazoa > Chordata > Lepidosauria > Squamata > Elapidae > Notechis > Notechis scutatus. The sequence goes on along the minus strand of NC_142009.1, from coordinate 259,663,133 downwards.
CTCCTTAGATCAGGATGGCTTTGAAGGCTCTGTTTCCTGTAACTGTTTCAAGGAGTAGCATCTATATTTATCCTTTCAATACAGATATGATTATATCTGCAAGCTCTGATGTGAAAGCAAACACAACAGAGTAGTCCATTGCTTTGTGGCTGACTCCAATAAGTCTACTTTTTTCTTATCTCAATAAAAGACTGAAAAGGTTTAAGTATTTCAAGCACATTATGGGAAAACTGGCAAAGTACCCTGGTGATTAGTTATGAACTCATAAACACACCTCTCCCCTCTGTCTCATTCCCCAGCAGTTTTGTAATTGTTTTTCAAATCACACTGCAAAAAGTTGAAATTATAAATGACTTTTGGATGGACGTCTTAGTAAATGAAGTGGATGATAGCAAGTTAAAGCATGTCAGCACTCTTTCCCTCACCGCTGAGTTTGCACCATGGGCATCAAATGCCTGGGAGTTAGAGATAAGACCCTCCAGTTCATAAAACGTAGCTGTTTCCTCACAATCTGTTTTGGAAAAAAAAGGTACTAGCAGCCAGGCTGAAGGCCCACTGAAGCCCACAGCAGAACTTCACCTATCTAACACCAACAGCCACTTCTGGGAGGACCACACATGTTGTTAATGAGGGTTTGGTGTTTTCGTTAAAGGAACAAATACAGGCAATTAAACCTAAGCAACTGCACCATATGAAGTATCCCATCTTGGTGGTTGGTTATAGGTTTGGAGGGGTAGAGCAAGACAGTGGGACAAATGATGGAATAAGCTACTGGTTTTCATTATTTATTTCTCTTTAAGAATTTTCCCCAATGCACTGTTTTATTCATATGCAAAAGATGGATTTGTTCAATGATTATCAATGTTCAAGATACAGACCGGGAGGTGGGCAGCTGCCTTAGTAATTACCAAAATACAGCACATTTAGTGCTGAATTAACAAGCCTCAGTTTTTTTAAGAAATCCTAGGCATGTCAATCTGCATAAGGCAGCCTTCTCTTTGGATACTTTGCCGGCTAAGCCCCGTGTTATCCACAAATGACTATGGAATTAAATTTAAAAAAGCACTAACTCCTACTCATGAGATAGCTTCCCCAAGCTGGGGGTGCGTGCCAGAAGTCTGGCCCTTTAAGAAACCAACTCAGTCGTGAGAGATGCTGCTGCTGCTGCTACTGCTCAGGCTTGCTTAAATTCCCAAGTGTCCAGTTAAGACATAGACAGCTGTCTCTTTAAATGTCATTTCCTCCCATTGTATTTGAATCGTGATCAGGAAAGAGGATGTGAAACCAGAGAGGCTCAGAGGAGAGACCATCAGGGTTGGCTTCAATAATGGTATATTAGCAATAATAGCAACTACGGCGGCCCCGACCCGGGTCATAATGAAGGCGGAGGAGCCAGGGATGCTCCGCACTACCTCCGCAGTGCAGGAGGCCCCCTCCAGGCAGACGACCTAATCCAGGCAGCGAGGAGACTCCGGGGGTAAACACAGCGGTGACAGCTGAGCGCCGGCCCGCGAGTGCCAGCAGCAGCAGCAGCAGCAGCGGGCTCTTCCCAGCGGCCAGTCGCGCAACGCGAGCGGGAGGAGCGTCCCGAGGATGGGCGCGTAGCTCCGAAAGGATCGCCTCGCCTGCCCAGATAGCTCCGGAGTGCGTGCGGCTCGGGGGCCGCGGTCCGTCTCGCCCTTGTCCGCGCGTCGCCCGCCCCCCCCCCCGCCACATCCCTCCGTCCCTCGGCGTTACAAGCGGGCCACCCTGTGGATGTCACTGAGGGTGGAGGTGCCGTTCTGCTCGCCGCCCCCCCACGCCCCGACCCGACCCGACCCGAAAAGGCATTCGGGAGCTGCCAGCCTTTGTAGGGGATAAACCTCGTCACGGACAAGCCGAGAGTCACGACGGCCGCCGCCGCTACAAAGGAGCGACCCCTGCCAATGTCATCATCGGCCATCGAAAGGAAGAGCCTCGAGCCCTCCGAGTAAGTCGCGCCCGCCTCCCGCTCTTCGGGGGCTCCTTTACTCAGTGCCAACTTTCCCGGAGGGAGACGCGACCGCGTCGTGCGCGTCTGGAGCGGGCGGGCGGGCGGGAGGAAGCCCTGGAACGGGGGCGTCAGGCGCTGCTGGGGCTGGAGAGGAGGGCTTCGGAGGGCGACACAATGCGGCTGCCGCTTGCTCTTTTCTCTTCGCTTTCCAAGCCGCCGCTCCCCTCTTGCGACGGAGTGAGCAGCGTGGCCCTCCGCTTGGCTTAGACCTCGTCGGCTCGTGCTGAGCGCTGCTTTCTTCAGAGGTTGCGCCCCCTTTAGCAGGGCAGGCAGAGCCCAGAGACGCGCCGAAGTTCCCCCATTTTTGATCCGGGAGATAAATTGCCCGAGACCTCAGACTCTTATTGAGAGGAGGTGTTGGAAGGGGACCGGCGGTCGGTAGGATGATTGATGGGCGCAGTTCCTTCTGACCTGGAGATTTAGAGGTTGGCGGCGGCAAGAGCTGAAAGCGATTTCAGAGAGAGAGGCAGAGACAGAGATGGGGGAACCGAATACTTGGTGAGAGGCTGCGTGGTTTCTTTTCTTTCTCTCTCCTCGCGGCCTGCCCGGTTTAATGATCTGATGAGAGTGGTCGAAGATGAGCGGCAGTATCAGTATTAGATGAGAGTGTTCAGCGTCTCGATTGTTAAAATGCAAACCAGTTTGAAACTACAACGCGTTGTACCATCTCAGAAATGGCCAAGCACCGGCTTCTTGCCACATTCTTAGTCCGTCCTTCTCCCGATTAGCATAAACGTTATAAAATGCTTAAAGTATTAACAAAATTAAGTAAGGGTTTCTGGTGAATTTCTTACAAGGATCCAGTTACAAGAATTTCCAAAGGAATGCTGATACCTGCAGTTACTTCGAATTGTTGGTTACTAAGTCACTGGCGTTGAACTTGGGTTTTAAAGCTGCAATGCTTTTCACGCTTATTTGGGAATTACTTCTAAGTATATACACATGCATAATGTATGGCTATTCTTACCGGATAACTGCCATTTTATTAATTTCTGGGATGGAAAAGTTGTTATCCAACATCCTGCTTTAGTGGAATATACGTTTTAAAGACATGATCAACTGTTTCATGGGGATGGAGAAATAATGTTACTGCATTTGGTTTTTAAAGTAATATGATGGGGGGATGGAGAGAACATCGGATGGAGGAGGTAGGGAAACTTTAGAAACCAACTCCCAGCAACCACCCATTTGGAGAAACAGGTTGTTTTAAACACGATTTACCCTGAAAGCACTTTGATTGGATCAATAGTTTACTTCATTTGGATAAAATATTTTATATAAATATATGCATTATAGAAAATTAACAACCCCCTTTTGCATTTCTTACTATTGATTGTTCCCATTTCCTATCTTCCCCTGTACTTCAGTATACTGAGTTATACTTTAGGCTTCAATCCTATATTCTGACTTCAGCCCACAAAACTGAATGAGATTTTATTATTAAGGAGAAGTGCTAATTTTCTGTTATAAATAACCAAAACAAGAAATTTATTACTATAGCACCTACAGTCCAAAACATTAAAAAATATATATGAGAATTTCATTCAAAATTCAAAATCATGGAATGAAAGTGCTTTTAAAGCATTTATAAAAAAAAAAGATATCAACTTAAGATAGTGGAAGTAAACTAAATGTTAAAAGTGCTTCCCTTCTTTGTTTTTCTGCTGTTTATATGGACCTACAAGAAATACTGATACCTTCTGCTACTTAATTTCATTGAACAGAATACACGTGATTTGCTTACTACCATTTTTAAGTCCAGGGATGCTGTCCTAATGGGATATTTTAAAAAATTGTGTGCAATTATTAATAATTGTAATTATTATTATAATTAGATAAGCAAATAAGACCCAATGTTAAAAAAATAAATTTTAATATTTTGGAAATATATACTACTGAGCTATATATGGACAGTCTTCACTGCAAGCGCTAGAAGGATTTAATAATAATAAACCACCAAATATAGAAACATTTGTTTATAGGTTTGGAATAAAATAGGATATTTGTCTTTATAATACCAATTAAAATTTTAATGTGAAGTATCTGAAAACTTGAGCATGGTCAATACTTAATCATTTACTTCCTGATTAAAAAGGTTTTGAAAAAGTGTATTTGTTTTTCATAGAACCAAAAGATTATAACTGGAAGGGTCTTATTTGGCCACTTTTCTATTCAGTACATTGAAATCAATTCCCTACTCACTGCAAAAATTAATTTTGATTTAAATTAAAGCAACCCTGACAATTACAGTATCTATCCAGTCCCTGTTCAAGACATCCAGCAAACCACTTCCCAATTAATTTTCCTAATTATTTAGATGCGATAAAAATGGTATGTAGGAGAATGAGTCAGAATGAGCATATTTAGTATAAAAACTATATTTAGCAATATAGCCAAAGCATAGGGAGAATGTTATAGTTTGATTAGAATGTAAATTATTGTCATTAATTTTGAAAATCTGAGCCTTTCTTCTTCAAGGTTTATGAGCTAAAGGTTAAATGTGTGTTAAAATGTCTTACTTTGAGCTGCTGACTGTGCGGGCTGCCAGGGTTTCACTTGAGAATTAATTCTCAACAGCAGTTATACAATAGAATGTCAAGGGAGCAAATCAGGTAAAGGAAGATAATAGAGTAACATTAAAATGTCTTACTCCTCTCATTTAATCGTGACTTTAGCTCTTGTTTCAGCTTAATGGGGAACGAACTGCTGCTTACTAATACAGTAGGCTTCTCCTGTAATCATTCTACCCAATAGTTTTCAACTGAATATTATTCTATTGCTCCTTTAAACACTGCTTTCTGCTCATTTGGGAGGAACAGCAGAATAATAACAGTAGTAGTACCAGTAGTGAGAGCCAGTGTGGTGTAGCGGTTGTGAGTTCTAGTCCCACTTTGGGCACAGAGCTAGTTGGGTGACCTTAGGCCAAGCTTACCCTCAGCCCGAGGAAGAAGGCAATGTCAAACCACTTATTTTGCCAAGAAAACTGGAGGGATTTGTCCAGACAGTCACCTGGGAGTTTACACTGATTTGAAGGTGCAGAAAAGAAAAAAAGAGGAAAGAAAGTATCCATAGTACCCTTCAGTATTACCCTTCCATGAAATTAACAACCTTCAATGAAATATTTCAAAGGTCTCGGAGTGATAACTAAGACGTTTTTAAGGAAAGGATTTTTAAGAACATAAGATTTTCTTACGATGAAAATGCTACACAGGGTTCAAAGTGAATATACTGTATGTTACTAATACATAAGAAACTACTGCAGTTGATCCCATAAAACATTATATTGAAGGGCCATTTCTATTTACAGTACTTTAGCCAGACTCAGCCTACTCTACCCTGTGCTATCACTGAGGGAAAGTATGTGAGATTAGAAATGTCCCCAACCTCCCAGGCTTTACAAAGGCTTAGAAAATGTATGATTTCACAGAACACATGGATGTTGACAGAGTAAGAACTGTTAGCTAAATGTAATTTTCTTTCAATAATTTCATTTGATTTTAAACCACACTAGTTTTTTGTTGAAGTGGACAGTATTTAAATAATTATATAAATAAATAGCATATTGTTGATAACCTTCATTTTGGCTAATGCAGAATACTGTATAGCGTACACTATATTTTTACTCAGGATACTGTAAGTTTTTATGACACCAAAGAGGAAGATCTCATCCTTTTTCACAAGCAATTTTTTTATATTTCATTATCAAATATTCAGTATTCCAGAGCTGTTTCACTGAACTTTTGAGATATACAGCCCATACAGAGATATTTGCCTTTAACTATTATTTTAATTATTCAAGTTTTAAAATTTCAATAAACACAAACTTTTACCTTCCTTTCTTAGTGGCCCAACTCTGGGTTCTGTTATTTATTTCCTGAATTTGCTATAAGGAGCAGTGTTTAAAGTAATTTAATAATATCAATAAGGGCTATGAAGTTGTTTAATTTTCTTTTACTTCATTTAAGCAGAATATTGTCTGCAACATTAAAGTACCAAAGAAAAAGGATTTGCAGACTCTGCTCTTATAGAATGGACCATCTACAAATGACAAAATGCAAGCCCATTCATATTTTTTTCTATGTGTTTATTAATAAGTTTAAAGGCTTTTTACAATAAATCTGCAGGGGCCTTAAACTACAATCTTACTAAATAAAACTCCTCCTAAATGCATTGTTATACTTTGTAAAATCTTTCTGTTATACCTACTAGACAGTAAAATAAATGTAAAAATTAACAATTATTTGATTATTTTAAGGGCAAATAACCAAGAGTGTAATAATTTTCCATATAAAAATACACTAATAAAGCACAGTGACCAAAATGCCATTGCTTATCTCCATTTCTTATTAAATAATTCATTACAATATTCAGTGTTGTGTTTGGCAAAGTAGGAAAGGAAAGCAAATAGAAAAAAGATTTTAGAAATAGGATTGCCTTTAGTTCTAAGATTTTTATACAATCAACATTTAATTATTATAGATCAAGACTGCATAGGGAAAGCATTCGAGACACCATTTTCCTCAGCTCAGAACTATGATACAGCTTCTATTCAATAAGATGTTGGTTTTTTTTAAATAAGTAGTTGGCTAAAATGTCTGCATTTTGTTTATTACGGAAATACTATAATATTTGTAGTTATGAAATTGGGTTTTACTAGTTGTACACAACAATATACAGTAAGTTTAGCTTTAAAAAAAACACTTAATTTATATTGCTTCTGCTAAAGATAATGCAAGCCATTTTAGTTTCACCACCACTGAAGAGTTTCCTTAGCTTTTCCTCTCTGTCCTTTTCCAAGTGTTTCTACCACCACTATTCTACATTTCTGAATGTGTTAGCCTGGAAGAATACAATCCCACTTTAACAAAAAGGCAAGCTGAGATGGTCACAATTTCAAATTGTATACCCAAAGCTATATCCTTATCTGTTATTGTAGAAAATGTCTGAGTCTTCTATACTCTTGAGCAAGGTAAAATTTTGGTCCTAATTAGACTTTCTGCAGGTTGGAATGATTGCTTTGATTTGTTTCAACCAGGGAGCCAGTGGATGAGGTGCTCCAAATCCCTCCTTCCTTGTTAACATGTGGAGGTTGTCAGCAAAATATTGGGGATCGATACTTCCTTAAAGCCATTGACCAGTACTGGCATGAAGATTGTCTGAGCTGTGACTTATGTGGGTGCCGACTTGGAGAAGTGGGAAGGAGACTATATTATAAACTGGGTAGAAAGCTCTGTCGAAGAGACTATCTCAGGTAAGCTACTCACTCCTTATCCCTTTGCCTTGCTGATAGTTTTCTCTCACAATTCTGTAGAACAATGCGTCTCAACCTCAGCAACTTTTAAACATGCATGGACTTCAACTCCCAGAATTTCCAGCCAGAGTTAAAGTCCATGCATCTTAAAGTTACTGAGGTTGAGAAACATTGCTTTAGAACAAAGCTAGGATCACCTGCGAAATTTGAACACATCAGTCCCAGGTTGGTTCAGCTTGGGCTGAAAGGACATATATGATGGCTTGAAAGGAACTAGTCTCAAAACCCAATTTGCATAAACCTTTTGCCAGATTAGCTTGAGAAGAGGGAACTCTTTCATCAAAGGCTGATTTGCTCTAGAGCAGGGGTGTTGAAGTCCACAAGTCTTAAAGTTGCCAAGGTTGGACACCCCTGCTCTAGAGTGAAGCTGAAAAAAGATCCAATCCTTGAAAGTGATGCTAGAATGACAACGTTACAGACACAAAGTGGAAAGGAAGCAGAATAGTGACAGAGGGCTTATGAGTCTAAGACTGACTAAATAGTAAATGTATGTTCAAGACATTAGGGTAGGGGGATAATAGTGTTGCCAGTTGTTTTGGACTTTACAAAAAGTATGGGTCAGGATTTCAAATTGATAAAATGGCTTAATAATATTAATTCAAGGCAAAACAACTGATCAGTTGCCTTTGTGCAGTCTCAATTATTTCCATTAATTTAGTACTCCCCATGCAGTCTTATTTAGTGAGCCACTGATTTTGGTAGGAAAAATATACCCTGGGACAAGAATATAATGTGAATAAATTCGAAAGTACAAGTAATTCTTGACTTACAATCATTCATTTAGTGACCGTTCAAAGTTACAATGATACTGAAAAAGTGAAATGACTGTTTTTCACACTTACAAGTATGCTCACATGATCAAAACTTCACATGATCAAAACTTGGACATGATCAAAACTTGGATTTATGACAGCTATAGTGTCCCAAGATCATATGATCACCTTTTGCTACCGTCTGATAAGCAAAGACAATGGGGAAGCCAGGTCCACTTAACAACCGTGTTACTAACTTAACAACTGCAGTGATTCACTTAACAACTGATTGCAAAATGGGGCAAAATTCACTTAACAAGTATCTTGCTTAGCAATGGAAATTTTGGGCTCAATTGTGGACATAAATCAAGGCTTACTTGTATGAGCTTCCAATGCACATTATGCCGCTAGGCCTTTAAAAGGCCCTATGTTTTTTTTTCTGAACTGAATAGTTGAAAACCAAGGCCAAATGAACAAAGCAATATAACATTAACATCTTTTAAAAAATTAACCAATATTTAATTACAATGTTAAAATTGCATTACTGGATCAAGAAATGTTATTCTCTCTTAATATCAAATTCACAGTGGAGGGATGGGAAGAAAAGTGCTAACTTGCTATTTTTTATAGTTGTGTACTTCTCATTATTAGGAATCTTAAAACACTATACAAATTGCTCCATTTTAAACTCCCCCCCCCAACAACTATCTTGTTTGAATAAAGGACTAGCTTTACATGATGTAATTTGCAGCAAACTTCCAGAATAATTCAATACTCCCAGATAAGTGTATCCTATTTCCACTGGCTCAATATTTTCAGAGATGGTAGAAAATCTGGACTGTTAAGTTAATACACTTCCATAACTTGTAATTGGGTATGTCCCAACTTTTCACACTATAATGTGTGTCAATTATTTGCATCTTCTTAATGTGTTCCATAGATACAGCCTGCTCAACTGTGTTTTCTAAAATTTGTAATTCAAGTATAGTACAGTAAGTATAGCATAGTATTATTAGTATTAGTATGATATAGTGCACTATACTCTGTCTACAACTTTTTTAAACAATATGCTGACAATTAGCAATTTCTTTATGTATTATATTATAAACCAAAAGGTGACATTTAGAAAAACACCCATATCTTAACAGGCATTGTACTATTGCTTTGGACGAGTAAACAGTGACATCTCTTGGAAGACAAGGGAGAAACATGTATCATTTTTATGCTGAGAGTTATTGTCCCTGGCCCTGTATTTAGTTTACAACAATATTTGAAATTCATAGGCTTGTTCCAAAATTAATCATATTAACACACAACATATATTACTGATATAATAAAATATGCCTAATGGAATATAATACAAAAATATACAAGTAGTCATTGACTTGCAATCATAATTGAACCAGGAACTACGGTCATAAATTGTGCTGATTAGGCAGATTACCACATGACCCTGACTGATCTTACAACCTTTTTGCAGTCATTAAGTCAATATGGCAGTTGTGATAGCATTAGCAATAGCATTTAAGACTTATATACTGCTTCACAATGCTTTACAACCCTCACTGAGTGGTTTACAATGTCAGCATATTGCCCCCAACAATTTGGGTCCTCATTTTATGGACCTCAGAAAGATGAAGGCTTAATCAATCTTGAGCCAGTTCAAACTTCTGGCAGGGGTCAGAGATAGCCTGCAATATGCATTCTAACCATTGCACCACCATGGGTTAACTGTAAAGCAAATGCTGTAGTCGTGAAATGAATGCCATGGTCTTTAAGTGAATCCATTGTCTACAATGGGTGTTTTTTGCTGGAAACCAGAAGCAAATGCCAATTTCTGGCAAACAAATTATGGTCACAAAGCTGCAGGACTCTGCAAACAGTGGTAAAAATGGACCAGTTGCCAAGCACCCAAAATATAATTACATGAATATGAAGAGTGTGTGTGGGGAGGGGGTATCTTCAAATCCAAGTCAAAGTCCTGGGGAAATGTGTTGTAACTTTGACTGGTTGCTAAGTTATAATAGACTTGAAAAAAAGTTAGGTCCTGTCACCCTCACTCATTGTGATGTAGATGCATTCAGATGCTTGGCAACTGGCTTATATTTATATCCCACCATCATGTGACTGTGTTTTGCAATATTTTTTTGCCATTTCCAGCAAAAAACCCACCCATTCTATAAGATGGATTAGGAGTTACAACTACAATTTGCTTAACAATCACAATGACCCACTTAAAAATGGTTGTAAAATCAAGCACATTGACACGGTGACTTGTCTTATGACTGCAATGATGTACAACCAAAATTCCAGATTATAAGATAAGTAAAGGACTACTTGTATCTGCTTGTGTTAACATAACCAGGAATTATACAAAGTATGATGGATTTTACAATTCCTCTTTCTCTGTTCTATAATATTCATAAGAACATGGCACATTATGCTAAGCATTATTTGTAAAAATACTTTGACTCATCATAATTTATTTATTTGATTTATTTATTTGATTTGCCAATTGTTTACCAGATAATAAGTATAAATGTGTACATAGTTGTGAATACATGAAATGGGTACATATAAGAAAAATAAAAGAATAAGAGAAACAATAGGACAGGGACGGTAGGCACGTTGGTGCACTTATGCACGCCCCTACAGGCCTCTTAGGAAAGGGGTGAGGTCAATAGTAGACAGTCTAAGGTTAAAGTTTTTGGGGTTAGGGGAAGAAACTACAGAGTCGGGTAGAGTATTCCAGACATTGACCACTCTATTGCTGAAGTCGTATTTCCTGCAATCAAGTTTGGTGCGGTTTACTTTGAGTTTGTATCTATTGTGTGCTCTTGTGTTGTTATGGTTGAAGCTGAAGTATTCATTGACAGGTAGGATATATGACCACAATCCATGTGGTACTGATGTGAAGATCAATCGTAAGCAATCTGCACACCAAACTCATTGTCATCCTACTTAATGTTTCTATAAATGTTTTATTTAATATCAAATTCAAATTTGCACCCCTTTAACAATTTGACTATTTTAATTTGGATTACTCAATGATCAATCAACCTGCAGAAGATTTTTAAGGGTCAGTAAGAAGAAAGAAGGCAAATTAAGAATAGAAACTATTTCCAAACTCATTTGAGATCCTACTTTAATATTGGAAAGCTGAGCTGACAGAGTCAGCTGTGGTGCCATTGAAAATATTGTAAAGCTTTTCATTTGCTTGCTTACTTGCTTTTTCAAGATGTTATGACTATATTTCTCCAATAGATGCTATGCTCTTGTGGACTATGATATGTCCTTAGAGTTATCATGGTACTATAAGTAGTCCTTATTAGGTGACCACAATTGGAACCAGCAACTCGGCTAAGCAAAGCATTGGTTAAATGAAATTGCAAATGTGCTTACAATATTACTTTAGGAGTCCTTTACAGACCTGCAGAGAGCATAAATACAAGGATTGGTCAAAAAGTTAGTTTTTTTATCAGTGTCATAATTGAAAATAGTCATTATTTATTTATTTGCATCCCACCTTTATTATTTTTACAAATAGTTCAAGGCTTGAACATACTTAACATACTCTTCCCATTTTCTTTACAACTGTAAAGTGAATTGGGCTGAGAGAGGGACAGGCCCAAAGTCATCCAGCTGCCTTTCGTGGCTAAAGTAGGACCTGAGTACTAAATTGAATTAGTCAGTCAATAAATTAGGACTACCTATATATTTTGTTTCTTCTTTGTGTTTTCTTTTCCCTTCTCCCAGAACTTCAGACTATCCATACATTTGCTTGAAGCTCTAATAAAATGTCAAATACATACACTTAACTTTGTGTTAAATCCACTCTGTTAAAATGGATTATGGAACATTAACGTTGGACTTTTTTTTTTCCAAAAAGGCTTTTTGGCCAAGATGGTCTCTGTGCCTCCTGTGAGAAGAGAATCCGAGCCTATGAGATGACCATGAGAGTAAAGGACAAAGTGTATCATCTGGAATGCTTCAAGTGTGCTGCTTGCCAGAAACATTTTTGCGTTGGTGACAGATACCTTCTCATAAACTCAGATATAGTATGTGAGCAAGACATCTACGAGTGGACTAAGATCAATGGGATGATATAACTCACTTGTGCCTCATAGTCTCAAATACATTTCATGAGTGACATATATTTTTGGCTATGGTGAGGTTATTGCTCACATCTATGTTTTCTTTAAGGAAGGGGGAAATGGAACAGAATACATAGGCATTGCATCTAATAAAATAAGTGATGATTGAATAAAATACATTATTTCTTTTAGTAAATATGCTGTGATAATAAACTGACATTATTAGAGGTATTGTTCGAAACTAGAGAATCAACCAATACAAAGCAACAATGGATACTTTTAAACTGAAGCGTTATAGGTAACTTTTGTGGATTTATCTTCTCTAACCTGGTTCTTTTCAAATGAATTGAGTCTACAAATCCCTAGAAATCTAGCAATTGCTGTCCTAAGACTTTTGGTACATGCTGGCTTCAAGGGTGACCTTAACACCCACAGACAAAATTGTTCAATTAAATGTTGCTTATTTCATATCTATCTAAAATATAATCCCACCTCTAATCTTAAATGTAAGAGTATCAGGAGAGTTGTATGTCTGAAAAGGAAGGGGCCTCCAAATAAGTGTAGTCCCCCCCCCGCCACTTTAATAATACTCTTCTTTTTGAAAATGAAAGTACAATTTTTGTTCCAGTGCAAAAGATGATACCTCATCAGATATAATTAAATCTTTATGAAATCCATGAGAGTTAATACATGCAACTGGGGAGGGAAGAAAGATTGCAGCCTTAATTGGTAATTATTTCAAATAATGAAGATGGATAGCTGCCTTTTGTTAATATTGTTGGAAAGTGAGGAATTCCATTGCTCCTTTCTGTACAATATTTTTTTAAAGTTCTTCCACTATTTTATTAGAAAATGTAAATACATTGTTGTATGTAGTAAGATACTGCAGACTTAATTAAATAGACTTGATCTAAGAGTTGTGACATTTTTCATTCAATATACTGGCAGCTTTTTATTATTTTAGTGCAATAAATATATAGTTCTTGTATGGCTCATTTATTTGTACACAGAGTATCTTCCTTTGAGCTGAAGATTTTGTTTGACAATTTAACAACACTGTTAATCTCACTGTATTAAATAGATTCAAAGGAGAAAATTTAAATATTCCTAATAATAGAAGAGGTTGATTTCCCCAATCTTTGGGAGATGCAACCATTATTTATCCTTTATCCAATTATCCAATAAATATTGTAGGTGCCTGTCACATTAATTTATGATGGGACTAGTTATGAATTATTTGACTCCTCTATGCTCCATACATATGCTTCCTAAAATTTAGATTATTAAAATGAGATGATACTTTAGCTGTGATTTTGATATTATTCTTGCATTTTGAGAACAGAAACATTTGCAAAGCGATCCCTGACATGTACCAATGCGCATCAGCTTTCACATCTTTCCAGACCAGCCTTATGCGTATTGATATGGAATTAAGTTTTTCAGTATTCAGTGAGACTGTATGTTCTACAAAGGATACTTAGGATTGTAATTATTTTTTCTTTATTCATTCTTTAACAGTTACTTTCAAAATTATGAAGAGCTAATGCAGCTTTAATAACCACCCCTTAATTCATCCATGAAGTGTAGGTAATTTGCCATTTTTCTTGAAACTGAAACGCAAGTTGTTTTTGCACAAAGGCTGCGTGCAGTTCAGTCACTCATTTAGTACAACCCCCTGAATAAGCATTAAAGAAATTCTGGTGTAATCTTGCCATTAATTTTATATAAGCAGAAAGGTTCAGTTATAGCAGAATTCATAGTGATTAATAAATCATGCTAAAAATATGAATTTCCAACAAATTTGATATATTTATTGTGGAGTGGAAGCTCTACCAATTGTTTAGAGAAAGAATGTCTTGATGGGATATTATGAGATGAAGTTTTTAGTGAAACAAAATTGAACAGGAAAGTGGAATTGAAATTGAACAGATTCAGATATCAATCTAAAATGTCTTGGGCATTGTACTTAAATTTGTAAAACCACTAATATTTTATTTGGTCTAGAAGTTACTTACCAATCTGTCACCATTTATACCTGTACTAAAAAATCAGCCAAATAATTTTGCCTACAGATCTAATGTCCTAATATCCCATACATTCTTGGAGGAAAGAAAACTGTGACAAAGAAAGTCACCCATTCTGTAGAAATGTCTTATTTACCAAATAAGATAATTTTCCCTTCCACCCTCCAAAAATTATCTTCAAGTTGAAATCTTAGATCAGCTGAAAAAAAATTGAATTATTGAAAAATGAATAGTTAGAATGCAGAAATTGTTGCAAAAGTGGCTGCTGAAAAAATGGACTTCTGAAAATTATACATTGGTTCAGAAAAGATACTTCCCTTGTGAATTTTAATTCTTTCATGGTTCCATAATAAGGCTTCTCTCTTTTTTTTGTTCAGTTACCACATACCTACTGTTTACCTTTATCCAGTACATTCCATTTCACTCTTTATTCCTTGTAGGTATGTCCTCATACTATTCTTTTTTTTTGTTATTGTTTTTATTAGAAGTACATTTTTGTGTGTGAGAGTGTCAATATGAGGTTTGTGCATCAAAGAGAGAATATTTGGGATATACTGATGGGAATTTCAACTAATTTTAATTCTGTTATATTTTTTTTGTCCTTGGCCTATCCATTTTGAATTTTGGATTGACAAATAGATAAAGATGTCACCTGCAAAGTTTATGGATTATGGCAGGCAAGGATTGGTTTCAGCCAGAATTAATAATTCTTGCTTAGGTTGGCAAGAAATGGAAGCTGGCTCATTGTTCTCTCTCTCTTCCTCCCTCCTCCCTCTCCCCCTCTTTCTCATCTCTTGTGCATATAGTAAGCAAATTTGTAGGGAAATAAATAAGATTTTCTCACAGGTTTAGCTATCCTCACATGTTTCTGAAGAAATTACTGAATTTATTAAAATTAACATGAAATTGCATTCTTCTACATACTTGTTATGGCAAAGTCATGATGAATCATTAATTATTTCCATAGATCTGTATGAAAAAAAAATATTTATAAAAGAAGCACTATCACAACAAAGGTATTTTGGAGAAATTCATTTTTTAAGTTCCATTAAACAGCTAATTAAACCATACTAAATGAAATCAGTTAACAGCAAAACGGACATGGATACAGGATTACAATATATTTTGTCTGAATTCAATATAAGTTTTAAAAGCCTATCCATTTTTTATTGTTCCCATTATTCAATGTCATGCTTTGAAGATAAAAGCATTACCTGCAGTATTACTTTTTCCGCTGTCTCCTTGGTTGGAGAAAATGTACCATATCGAAACATAATGAAACTTTTAAATAGACAGCATAAATGCAGCCTTAACATAAGGCTGGCTAAAATAGCTGTCTTTGTGTTCCTGTTCCCTTTCTCAAGGTAACATTGAGTTCTCAAAATTATTGTAGCCTAAGATCACATAATTTGAATTCTGCATTCAGCAGCACAAAATACAATCTGCCAAATTCGTAGCATACAGTAGTTAGAAAAGAATACTGTAAATATTAATTCATATAACTGCACTCTAGTAATATAGATCACAATTTAAAAACACTTTGGATATTATGTATGTTCTCTTCCTGTCCCTGAAGAACTTTTCATTAATATACAAATGAAGTTTTCATCCTAAATTTTAGGCTTACAAATATGTGCTAGAATACACATAGATTGCCTAGGATCTAGGTTTAAAAAGAAGACAGTTCATAAAGTCTGATAATTGGTTCCACTGAATTACAATCCACAATAATTAGTCACTTCAAAACATATGCATTTAAATAGTAATCTACAAAAGAGCTAGCATGGTACAGTGTAACAATGTATAGTTGTCATCTCTATATGCTAGTTTAATATTTTACCCTTTTTAGTGAATGCTGGCTGAAGTGCAGGCAAATAAAATCAAATAGACAATTCATCTTTTTCTTTACTCTAAGAAAATGAAATACTTCATACCTGCTCTGTGCTAAAAATAATTTATGTAATAATCAGTGAAAATATTTTAAGCAGAGATTTTTATACTATGTATTTTTATTATGGAATAATTTAAATTAAGGATAGGTTTACATAAATTATCACGTTGTAATAAGCCAATTTTTGTCCTATAAACCATTATTTTTTGTATCTAAAAATCCTATAAATAAAATTTCTTAATGTTGTTCTGCTGTCATTTTGAAAGGACCCTTAAGGCTCAGTGCTTTATAATTTCAGATTAAAATTCCATTTGTTTTTAATTAGATAAAACTGATTTGATTTTAAATAGCTAGTTATTATAAATTCTTGCTGAATGTTACTGGTTATTGATATCAAAAAATAATCTGAGACCTTTAGTCTTCAGTTTTTCTGCTTAATTAACTACTAAATTTTGCCTTTTCAGGTTATGATATGCAATCTTTTAGTTCAAATTTCCCTACCTGAAACTTTAGAGTTTAACTACAACTGCTACTGTCCACAGCCAGGATTTTGAGTGCTTGCTAGGGTTGATGGAAATTGTAATTTATCTGGGAGACATTACAGATATCTGGAGATATCTGCCTTAATGGTTACATGCCCCTAACGTAAAAAAGGAAGAATAATTTGATCACTGTTACTGACTTTGAGAGAAGGACCACAATTACGTTTGAGCCCAATTTCTTCTCTATTAAAAGAGCAAGTGGGGTTATTTTTCCCATCTTCCCCCAATGTCTTGAGACTGTTTACATTTGGAATGTCATTACCTTTACCCTCACAACAATAATCCTGTAAAGTAGATTGGGCCAAGAGAAAATGAGGTCTCATAGCAAAAATTGCATTTGAACTTAGGTCTCTTCACCTAAGTTCATAACCTCCAACTTCTGATACCAGTTCAAAAATCAACATTGTGAAAGTCTCCAATTCTCCTCAACCTCCAAATAGGTTTGTAGTTATGATTCTAGAGATAAGCTAGAAGTGCTTTAGCAGTGCCCAATATAAATCACAAAAGTTGAAAAGTAACTCAGAGGAAATTATATAATATATATTTTAAACAACTGAGTTTTACTTGTAAACTCTATAGCTGTCATTCTCCAGAATTTTCCACTAGAGCTCTTTTTTCTCAGCAAGCACTGGTCTTTTTTATTAAATTTGATTTATGGTATCTTCATTATTAATATGAATAATATGGAATTCTCCTTGAGTATAAGCTTTCCTTTCCAGCAAATTAAATTCATAAAACGGCAACAAGTTTCAGAAGAGTTCTGCAGGATATACCCAAGACTTTCAGGGGCTCACTGAGGTAGATCTTTTAATACTGTAAAACAAAATATTCAAATAATGCACAATTATGGAATCTGTATCTACAAAATATAATAATGAATTTCAATTAAGAAATTTTAAAGAGGGTTAGCAATGGGAAAATATTAATAATAGTTATGATAAGTATATATCACCACAAATGTCAAAATCAATTTGCTTGAGTCACAATATGGTAGTTAAAGTGCTGGACTAAGAGAAGGAGATCAAGATTTTAGTGTCGTCGTCCCCTTAGTCCCAGAAGCCAGCTCTGTTACCTTGGGTCAGTCACTCCTTATCAGCCATAACTGACATCAGGCTGTATAACAAGAAAAATAGTAAACAGAATTCCTCATTATATCATACATTGATAGTTTCACTGTAAGAATTTGAATGAAGGTAAATGTTCCCCTGTCCAATTCTTGGGCCTGATGCTCATTTCCGTTTTTTGGCCAAGGGAGCCAGTGTTGTCCAAAGACATTTTCCATGATGATGTGGCCAGCATGGCTATATGCCAAAGGTGCATGGCACGTTGTTACCTTTCCACCAAAGTGTTATCTATTTATCTACTCACATTTGCATGTTTTTGAACTGCTGGGTGGGGAGGAATGGGAGCTCACCCTGTTGCGCGGTACTCGGGTCTCAAACCCAGACTGTCCTGGGTCCCTACTGACAAGTTCAATCTTTAATTGCTGAGCCATGGTGCCCCCTTTTATAATTAGAATACCACAGTGCAAAACCAAGGGGATCCTGCAACTATGCAGGACAAATACTAAGAAGAACAAAAATATCAAAAGCAATAAGCTACTTCAGTATTAGCTGATGAGAAACACAATAAGGATTGAAACTCCACTATCTACTGTTTTGCTTGAGGGTTTTCCATAGGTATCTAATTTGATGCTATGAGAGTTAGACTTTTTTCCTTTGTAAATTTTTAAATCAGTTCATTCAATCTGATCCTAAGCAGCGCACAAAAGCAATAATAACAATATATAACAACATAAATACAATATATAATTATGGGGGGAAATAGTTAATACAATATTATTGACCCTGGGAACTCTAAAGCACTCAGTTCCCAAGGACATTCTAGAACACCAATGTTTTTACAAGCTTCCAGGAGAACAGGAGAATATACATGCCTTGCAGTTTCAGAGGAGGGAAGACCCCACAAATAATGATGTCTTCTTCTATTTCTTATCTAATAATCCATCTGACATATTCCACCATAAATGTTATGTTAGATTTGTCATATCATGTAACAATAGAGTAACTGCTTGTAGTTTTGTGTTCCATGCATGTATTCAAGTACATTAGCAGCAGCTATGCATTTATCCTATCAAATTCATCCTTTTGAAAATTTAAGCAAAGCGTACTTTGCTTTTTCTTCTCAAAAAGGACAGCACAAACCATTGGTATACTTTTGTGCTGCTTCACACCTTTCAGGACAAGCTCATTAATGTGGCCATAATGAAGAGCCTTAAAAAGATGGAAATTAAAAATTACTCCATGGTTTGTACCTTTGACAGCCTTAGTCTTTGAAATAATGGGTTTTCCTGCATCTGAATGCCAAGAATAATGGGAGACAAAGGAGATATAAGCAAGAGTCTTCATTCAGTGTGCTTTTACTTTCTGCCTTTGAGGCCATCAATAAAATATTTCAATGAAATTTTCTTCTATTTATTTATTATTAAATTTATATCCCATCTTTTCCAACTATTTGCAACTTAAGGCTTATGGCAATAAAAGAAAAACTATACAAAAGATGAAAATTAAAATAATATAACTAAAACCAAGACAAAATTAAAATATTGTTATATATAATTGAATATATAAATTCAGTTCAACCATTAAAAATTTTGAGAAACAGATTACTTTTTTTCAATTTTTCTCATAGTGAAAACCAAGCATATCTCCTTGGAAGGGAATTCCATAGCCTAGAAAATGCATCCTTCTCCCCGATAACAAATACACGAGTTTCCATTAAAGGAGGGATCCTCAAAAGAGTGTCTCCAGATTCTTCTTCATATAAGAAGAAATAAACACCAAGATCTTAAATTGTCTCCTGTATAAAATTGGCAACCAGGATGAGCTTCATCTAATACCTGTACCTTATATTAACCAAAATCCTAGCTATTGAATTTTGCATTAAAAGTAGCAATGCCTTTCCCAGAACTGCATATGCATTGCTAACCAATAACTTTATTTTATATTAACTCTTTAATAAATGATGCACAGCATCATTTCTTCCCGAGTTGCTTGACTTTGTCAGAGGGTTGGTACGGGACAGATTTTAGTTCTGAGGAATTTCAACTTTGTCTTTCCGGAAAAGGCAGAATTTCTCATGAATCTATGGCCATCATGACAACCAAACGCTTGTTTCAAGTAATCGTGGTCTGACCCATATAGGTGACAAAATGCTAGACCTCTTTTTTTATGTAGTTAAAATATGATCTGAGAGAGGAGGACATTTCCAATTGTTTTCTGTCATAGAAAAGTGTAAACTTCCATGAATACATTTGCAGTTGATTGCATGATCAGACCAAAGGTACAAGAAGGTCACTGATGGTGCCTATATGAAGACTTCCTCTTTTCGCAAACATACAACATATAGCCCTCCCACACATTCAACCAAAAGTATGTATCTGGTGTGTACCTTCATAATAATAAAAAAGGAATTAGAAAAGACACATGTACAACAGAACAACACATTACCTGTGATGACCTGGGGCATGGCACGGAGCCAATACTGCCAACTGATAGTTCGAACTCCCCTTTATTGATCCAACTTTCTCCCAAACACTCCCACATTTATGGCAAGTCTCGGAGCAAAGCGCTCACACATTCCTCCAGCAGCCTCTGGCTCTGAGTAGTCCAGCAAAACGCTGTTAACACAATGGCTTCAAGACAAGAAGTCCAGTGAGGCAAAGAAACAAAGCAGCAATAAGGCAAGAAGTCCAACAAAATCCAGATGTTGGCAACAGCACACAAAACTCCATGAATACAGCACTTGTTCCCAACGAACACCCCTCCCCACAGCGTCTTCTTAAGTTTCAGTCCCCAGGTGTGCCTTATGAAGAGGGGCAGTGTGCTCTCCTCACAAATCATCAGGTTGGCCTGCACTGCTCCTGCCTCCTCTCCACTCTCTATGCTCAGGGATCAGGAGGGGGCGGTCCTTGCTTATCACCTGGACTCCGTTGCTCCTCATCTCCACTACTTCCCCTCTCTTCCCCTCCTCTCTCAGTTGTCCTGATGTTGTTATTTCCTGCTGGCAAGCCGTCCAAGGGACCCAGGGCTGCCTCGTTCTGCTCCTCCCCACGTTCATCCGGAGCCAACGAGGCTGCCTCCTTGACCTCTGTCAGCCACAGCTCTGGCTTGTCTTCCTCAGTGGACTCAGGCTCCAATGGGGCCATGACATTACCTTTCCTGGATATCAGTATCACCAGGGAAAACAACGGCAAATTAGAAACGCAAGTCAGTTAGAAAACAACCCAATAGACTAACCAAGTGTTCCATTTCCAAAGTAACAACCCAGACTCCTAGAGGAGGAATTGAGTGAGAACATTATTCAGATGAGTACAACTGTATTGCAACAACCCAAAATACCAGAAAAAGGAAACATGCTGCCTATACCACAACTTCCAACAAAATGGATACTTATGCAACTTTATAAAAAGTGCCTGACCATTCAAACCACAATACCACAATCAACAAAAGCTATGAAAATAAGACTACCATAAATCAAAACATTTCAGAAACAACCAACAGACTGTTACAATCACATAACACTACCGGTACCATATAAATCAACTAAAGTTTCTGGAACATCTTTAGTAGACCAAAAGACAGGGAAAAAAACCAGGAGGGTTTCCCCTTTTTTGTTGTTAGATAATATTTCATTAATAAATCTATAAAACTTTATATTTAAATTTTTCAATTGCCTCTTTCGGTCCAGATGAAGCCAATTACCCTATTTTCATAGCAATCATTTTCAATAATGCATTCAAAACAATGAGACCTTTTCATGGAATTCATTAACCACACCAATCAGGATCTACCTGTACAAATGTATGTCCCTCAATAGATTTCATGGAAGAAGGCATATAACATGAGATGTTATATGCAACATCAAAATAATGCTTTGTATCCAATTGTTTGAGAAGCAGAAAAATCTGGACTGGCTAAATACAATAATGCAAGAGGTAGCTTAAAAGAATGTTATACAAAAAATCATTTATTGCTAATGCTTGCTCTGAGCAACTGATGAATCTTACCATGAAAAAGAAGATACTATAAGAATTGAATTGGAGAAACAGTAATACCATACATATAAATACCCACGAAAACTTAAGAAAACAAATATCAGACCTCTATGGGGAGGAAATAAACAGCCAGACCAAAACTTACGAGAAGCTGGAAGTTAAAAGAGCAGGAATACTATGTGACCTCAAATTCCTACGCAGCTGCAGAGACAATGCAACACCGACCTGCTTCAAATTAACATTTCATCACAGCACAGCAGCTACTAAACGTATCCTGAAAAGAACTGAAATGGCTCTAATCAGGAACGAGCTCCACAGAGATTCCAACTCGATCAGTTAAAGAAAGATCTCCTAATTCTACACCTGGAATTGAGCAACAAAATCCACCCTCTACTTTGGGACAAGATAAAACTTACAACTTTTAGAGCTGAAACTGAAACCACTTACAAAAATGACAAACTCCTGAAGAAACTAAAGAAATTAGAACATGACAAGAAAGCCCCCAACAACTCACAACACCTGAAACAATTAGTATACAACATTTCCAACAGAGAACTCCCCAAAACAGAAACAGATGTCCTAACCAAAGGATTCAATTATGCTATAGCACCCAAAAAAATCCCCACAGAATCCATCATATGTGGAGTGGAATC